>NC_057951.1:5823549-5973549 GCF_018555375.3 Anguilla rostrata | reverse complement strand
TGTAGAAGCAGAGACTGAGTGTATGCTTAATTCATACAGTCCTACCCTTCAACATAAAGAGTACAGTATTATGCCCATAGAATATTAAAGCATAATTTTCCATACAGTGCTCGACCTGAAGCTATAACTATGCGAGAGGTTTGACTATATGCAGAGAAATGAACCTCAGGCTGCTAAGGCAGCATTATTTCAAAAGTATGCTCATTATCCTGAGAAGATGGGGGGGGGGGGGGGGTGAATGTGCGAGCGCATGAAGATGGTGTGTGTGTGTGTGTGTGCGAGTGCACGAGGATGGTGGGTGCGTCAGTGTGCGAGTGCACGCGGCCTTGCACAAGCTCCTGCTGATAAAAGGGGGATTAGAAAGCTGCAGACTTCTACCAGTGCAGCAGGCATACTCAGCTCTCGCTCTCTCTCTCTCTCTCTCAATTTTCATAAATTATTTCAACTTATTTCCCAGGGAAAAGAGCAAACGTTGCAGCGTGCAAATTGGCACTTGGACTGTTCCCCTGGACGCGCTGATCTTTGAAAGCGCTCGATGACTAATCCTTACGACACCTTACTGAATTTACAAAGCGAACCGCGTACGCTTCGCGAGCATCGGGTTTCAAGTGAAGGCGAGGCGAGAGGGAAATGAGGACGTCCTTCCGGATCATTCCGCCACCCTCCTCCACCAGCCCAATCGCATTCCCTCGGCTAAGCTCATCGATGGCTTTCTCCCGCTTTCGATTCGGGAGAGCGCAGAGAAGTGTGTGACCTCCTCCAAAACGTGTGATGTTAAGCCTGCAGTACTTTTCTCGCTGCGCTCGAGGCATGCAGCTTGAGCAAGCGGGTTTGGGGAACTGATTGTCCAGCAGGGGTCGCTGGCGAGTGACAAGACACAGTCACCCCGGGCCAACTGAATCCCTCCCAAGGTGGTGCCAAAATATTCATCACCCTGAGGGGATACCCACCACAGGAGGCAGTGGTGCAGTCCGAATTCCATCCGAGACTGGGGCCCACCTGCACACTGGAACAGAGCCTTAACAGATACCAGACCATGGGGCCCACCCACACACTGGAGCAGAGCCTTAACAGATACCAGACCATGGGGCCCATCTACACACTGGAGCAGAGCCTTATAACAGAGACCAGACCATGGGGCCCATCCACGCACTGGAACAGAACCTTAACAGATACCAGACCGTGTGGCCCACCCACACACTGGAACAGGGCCTTAACACAGTGGTGCACAAACTATGGGTTTCAGATACCAGATGTGGGGCCCATTGACACACTTGAGCGGGGTGGGGGGAAATGGAAGAGTAGAATAACCTGAACAGGAGAACGTCTCTCTCTCTCCTAATAAATGCTCGCTCTCCCTCTAACTGGGGGAGGGACCACATATCCCAAATACTCCGCTCCAGACGTGCTCGTAAAGACGTTCCCTTGTCACTTTGAATCATGGGAGACAAGCTCCAACACTGACGCGACTTGTTTTCCCAATTCCTCTCCGCAAGGCACAGCAATAAAACCCTCCTCCCGAAAACAGAAACCCGTAAACCGTCACTCTGGAAGCGAGAAGGTTAAAGACAAGCGTGCCGATATGCATTTCGGTTTTTCGTTTTTACCTGAAAGACGCGAGGCTTGACGATTCGATAAAGAGCGGGATGCCCCTGCCATTAGACCAGCAGTAACGTTTTTTTCTCCTCTGTAGTTACCGATGGAAACACACTCAAAAGCACTTCATGTACGGCATCTTCTGAAAGCAACGGCTTTGAAGTAGGCCCAGGCCCAAGCCTTAAAGCATTCACATCAAAGCTATTCGGTAAAGGGAACTCAAAGCTGTTGTCATGACATCTGATGCCTGCCTTTTATTCTTACTGGATCCAGTAATATGTTTTTTTTTTTTTTTAGGTTTTCATGATAGTTTTTGCATGTAAATGAATCAGTTTCACGTACAAAAAAACACAGTTGGAAAAACTCCAACTCCCAACTCCCAACTCCCAACTCCCAACTCCCAACTCCCAACTCCCAACTCCCAACTCCCAACTCCCAACTCCGCGGGCTTTTGGGAGCTGGGCGTGCGAGCGCGAGTCGGGTCCTTGTGAGTGGGCCTGACGGTGGTTGCCGGAGGCACGTGGGGGGGCGGAGCCCCGGTGCGCTGGAATGGGGCCGCCGCGCTGGGACGGCACTATTTTCCGCCGGCCAGGCGTTCGGGATCCAGCCGTCCTCCTCTGCGCAGCGGAACTTCTTTCCAGGAGAGGAACGACACGCACGGCTTCATCTCCCTCGCGGCCTCCTTTTTTTCCTTCTCTCTCTCTCTCTCTCATGATTTTTAAAAATCTTTATTCTAGTGTAATGAATTGACAATGATGTTCTAATAAAGGGACATCAAAGGCTTCCCCACTCTCCCTCCTTCCTCCTCTTTCTCTCCCCCTCTCCTTTGTCCTCGCTCCCACTCCTTCCTTCCTTCCCTCTCTCTCTCTCCCTTCCTCTCCAGTAACAGGCGGTTGGGAAACGCTTCAGCGGTAACAGACCAGGCTGATGAGACAGATGCAGCTGTAGAGCTGTCAGATTTAGCTGAAATTTCTCGCGGCGCCCTTCCACAGTCAGCGTTCACAAAGCACCCGTCAAACGGTCTGTATTCACAAAGCATTCGTACACACAAAGCCTGCTTCTGCAGTCAGTTTCTGCAAAGCGCGTGCAAAAAAAAACATTTCCGTTTTTTCCCCAGCCAGTTCAGTCGTATAGGGTTCAACACTTCTCGGACGCCCACTGATTGTCATCAAGAGCCACATGTGAAAGGTCTTCCTATGACTCCGCTCTATGCCAGTCTTGCTGTAATCTGTGGTGTGTGAAAAAGCAGCTGGCGACACCTAGTGTTTCGGAGGAGAACCGCAGACTGCGCTCTCCTGAACAGGCAGTGGAGTTTGCACATGTACAGTATACTAGTTAGCAAGGTACTGTAACTAGCTATGCCACTACAGTCATTTAAGTCCATGGTTTTGAACAAGGGGTCCGTGGACCTCAGGGGGGTTTGTGAAGATACTGTAGGGGGTCCCTGGCCAGAATTATAGATATGCAGTGACTATAGATCTCTGAAAATATATATTTTTTTAAATAAAACTAAAGAAAGAAAATATGTATATAACCCTTTTTAACTTATGATGAGGGTCCCCTGGATACTTTTGAGCATGGTTAAGGTCCCCGACCCAAAAAAGTTTGAAAACCTCTGATTTGAACTCCGTCCAACGTTCAAAACGTAACTGTTGTTATAAGTGAATGGCATATTTTAGGATTTCTATACAGGAGGGGAGTTTGGGTACTTTCAGAACCAGCTTCTGAAGATGCTGTGACTCTCTTACTTGGCATCCTGTTCTTAACCCTTTAAAGAGTAGGTTTTTGGAGTGTTCATTTCAAAATTCTATGTCAGTGTTCTAGAACTCCATCGCTTCCAATTACCAGTAGTGATTGTTACATCCGCATCACAGTGTCAAGTTAAGAACATTTTAAGCACACAAGGGTTAAAACATAACTTTCCATGATTGATAAAGCCCTTGGCTTATGAACAGTGCCCCAAAGAGCCAATCAGAACAGTGCATTCCCACGCTGAGACAGGGAGAGAATGTTTAAAATCAACACTGCGTGCCCATGATCATTTGTTTTCAAACTCGGTCCTGGAGACCGTGTATGCTGGATTTTGCCACAGCCAACATCTTATTCAAAAAGATTTTTTTTAAAATATTAAAAGTTCAATTGTAATTTTGTACTTTTACTTATTCCAGTACAATGTAGGATTGGTTCATTGCCATTAGACCTCTCATTGAACTCTTCATTTTTCACAAATTGCACATTTCAGTAACCTCACTTTCAACAGTTAGCATCCAAATGATTTCGCCTGTCAGTCTGTAATTGAATCAATTCAACCAATGTAAGCTCATTCTAAAAAGGAATCATCTGTCAGGCAGCACATTACAGAAAATGAAAGCTTGGTTGATCCGAATGATTCAAAGTCCTGGGGCAGGATTACTGAACCTGAAACTGCTTGTTTCACTTCAGTCCATGTTCCAGACTCGGAAGGGTTCTGGGTTCCGGGTTTTACTCAGCACAGTTATCCCGCTAACTCACTAAGCGTGCTTTGTGAAAAAGGCCCCAGGTATGTGAATATGGAATGTTCATTCTTCATCACACACACACACACACACACACACACTTATTTCTGACATCACGTGACCTTAAGAAAAAAAAGGGTAAATCACCCTTCAGTAGCCATTAAGTGTCTAATTAAGAACAATTAACAACTCATTACAATTCACAGCTGTCATTTGTGGTAAGAATGAAACCCAGAACACGCAGTGGGCCCCTAGAGTTGAGTTGTAACCTGGATCAGTGGTGTTAGACTCAAGTTCTGGAGCACCACAGCGTCTGCTTGCTTTCTACACTTAAACAATAAATTAAAGTCATGGATTGGCACTCCTGTCTCCAAGGCCTGAATTGATGACAAAAAACCTGCAGACAAACTAAGGCCAATATTGCTGCTGGTTCTCATTTTACGTGACAGTTAATTGATTGATTGATTAATGTCACTAATTGGCCTGAGTTAACTGATTGATTGGTTAGTTGATGTCACTGATTGGCTTAAGATTACATTCACCTGGTGTTCCAGGTCTAAATCAGTCCCTGATTATAGAGTACGAATGAACAACCGTTGGGGTTCACTATACACACTAATCCACCCCTGTGCACAACCAGATTGGAAACTTTTATTAAACTTTGGAAATATATTATTAAAACTAAACTAGTATAAATTTACACACTGCTCTCAAAGTAACACCAGTGTTTCCCAAACTCGGTCCCAGCCACCCACTAAAGAAGCTGATTATCTTTCCAGCCATAATTGCAACCACTTAATTGTAACAAGCCGTTAAATGTTCTTAATTTGATGCTTAATGTCTACTGGGAGAGATTTACACTCTAAAGACCATATTAGCCTACGTCAAAAATGTATACCGAGAATAGGCCTAATTAAGGTCCCGTATTCACACCTCAGGTTAGTTAGTTAAATCAACTAATGTTTTCTGTAATGTGCCAATTCCTCAGGAAATACGTTTTAAAAAACTGATTAAATCACAGAATGACAGGTAAAAATCAGTGGGGACCTAATTAGCGTGTGGACACCTCGTCACCGAATGGAAAAATAAGGAGTTCAATAGAGCAAATGTGAACCAGCCGAGTCGGGACTGTTTTAGAATTAGTTTTAAATAGATGGTTTTTAATCAGGAGTAAGAAAAAAGAAAATCCCAGAAAAACATTGAGTCCCCAGGACCAAGTTTAGGAATTACTACTCGACACTTTCATAAAGAAAGAACCTTGCCTTCCAGCTTTTCCCAAACCTTCGGATGTCTTGTTCCACTTCGCTGTTCAGCTGAGTCAGTCGCCGAGGACGACGCCGTCTGTTCTTATAAGCTAGCGTTTGCTTCTTGCTTTTTATCTTGCAGTTCTCGGGGGGATAAATTAAAACCGCAGTCGACACTTATACTCGAATAATGACAGCTCGCTTTTTTAGCGAAAAATAGACTTCCTTGCTTTCTAGCTCGCTAACGTTTTTTAAAATTATTATTACTCCTTCAAGGCTGAAAGTTTGCCTTCAGAAAAGAAATCTTGCCTTCATTGTGAAGTCTGACAGCCCGAGGGGGTGGAGTGTGACTGGAGAAACGCGTCCCAACATGCTCTTTTTGAATCCAGCTAATAGCGGCTCGTTCGAATATTTAGTGCCATCTAGTGAGACAGTTCACAAATTTATAAGGGTTAGGATATATATATATATATCACTCTCTCTCCCCCATTTGGCTGTGTTGGTGTGACAAGAATAAACGTGCATCGCCAAAGCATATGCTAACATATGAACACAATTTACAGCTAAAACACATATGAATGAAATGATCCGTGGTCTAAAAACTAAAAACTCTCTCCATTCTTGTTTCCGTCTCTTAAAATAGACAAAATGGCCTTTTCCCAAAACCATAAAACAGATAAAGATATGTTCACAAAAATGAGTAGGCTATGCCGATGTGCAATTTTTAATTTTCATTTTTTATGAACAATCTTGTAGAGCATTTTAAGAGATCTCGATAAATACATGCGCAGAGTGTAGCCTGTAATATGATGATGATGATACTGATAATGATGATTATAATTGTTATTATAATAATGTATGTTATTATTATAACATAATAGTATCTGCGGGGCAGAGAGATGTTTCGTTCCAGTCCAGTTAGCTGAATTATTAACGGACGCTTAATAATTTAATAATATTCTTTATTAATAGTCATCTCCTCTCCACAGTGACACACTGGGGCTCGCGAGTCTTGGGGGACAGCCTTGTGCTAATGGAAAATCTGAAACCCATCTGTCATTTTTGGAACAAGTAAAAAGCATTGCTTGCTGATTTTTTCTTTCTTTCTGAAATTATATAACTCCTGTTGATGCTGGTTTTAAAGGGAAGAGATATGTTGATTCTCCTTTGTTATGTAGGCTAGGCTACGTGGGAAAAATCGTGATTTTTTTTTTACAGAAGGAAATGAGTGACGCACTCGACATAGAACTCCGTGTTTAACGGTTGGCAGCGGCTCAGCTTCATCACTCGGGTCACGTGACAGCCCCCCACAGAGCCTCCCAAAGGGAATCGTTACACACTTCCTGAACCAATTAAAGATCGCTATGGGTGACCCAGCTCCCTGACACTGTTTGCGGAGTGGTTTAGTGACTGGAGCATAGTGTATCAGCGGGAGCACACTTCCCAGAGGAGCAAGTCTGGAGCCTGCCCTCTGCCCCCCGTCTTAAAGAAACAGCGCTCCGTGGGCTGGCTTATGAGGCCAGTTATCTACTCATTTATTCCCCTGATAAATGAGCCCTACTTTTGATCGTGTATCGTACACATTTCATTAAAACTAAATGGTCATTCACCAAGATTTCACAGTTTCCCCGTTCTCAGTTTCCCCGAACGACCATTTATTTAACCCATCACATCACGAATTTGAGAGAGCAGAGAAAACCCTCTTCTGGAGGATATCAGAACACCCTGCTGCATCCCGGGTCAACCTACAGGATCCCCCTCCGAGTCCCTGTGATTAACTACAGGATTGCACCCTCTGCTGGCCCCTGCGATTAACTACAGGAGTGCATTCTTTGCTGGTCCCTGTGATTAACTACAGGAGTGCGCCCTCTGCTGGTGCCCGTAATTAACTACAGCACTGCACCCTCTGCTGGTCTATTTCATTAACTACAGCACTGCACCCTCTGCTGGTCTATTTCATTAACTACAGCACTGCGTCCTCTGCTGGTCCCTTTGATTAACTGCAGAACTGCCATTAGCCGTGACATTTCTCTGCAACCATTCAAAATGTTGGAGGGAGAAAGCGAAACAATCAACAGAATTTTCCTGCCTTTGTTCTTCAGATAAAAACAGGAAATTGCTGCAGACATTTAAACGTAAGCAATGATAATCTACGCTTCAGTGAGTTGAAATTTCACTATTTTTAGACAGATTTTTTATTTTATTTTATTTTATTTTATTTTATTTTTGCGAGGGCGGTGGGGTGTCCTCCCTGAGCTTGAGGACCACTTGTGCTGCTTTCCTTCATGAAGTCCCCAAGTGTGCAAAAGCGTTTGCCCGAAAGCTAACATTGGAAAAGCACGTTGCCGGAGGAACGCTGGCAGGGTGAATACTCAGGAGCGCCGTCCACCCTAGGCTTAACAAGCGGCCCAACACAATGGTGGGCCCTAGGTGACGAGGAACGCCCTGCCGCTGGTCTGTAACCATAATCCCTCGTAGCCAGGAGACTGTAATCACCACGGAGAGGTGTAATCACAGGAAGCTCGCCGGTGCTCTGCGGCAGCGCGACACCGCCGCTGCCGAGCGCAACGTAAACAAAGGAGCTGCGTGTCAGATCGCATTCTTTAATGATCGTTCACGTGCAAACTTGCATCTCCGAACTCTAGCTCGGTCTTATGGACCAGCCGTCCATCCATCCATGATCTAACCCGCTTATTCCTGGTCAGGGTCGCGAAGGGGGGGGTCAATCCCTGGATGCATTGGGCGAGCGGCAGGAATAAACCCTGGACAGGTTGCCAGTTCATCACAGGGCACACGCACTATTCACTTACACGCTCGCAGTCAAAACCTATCTGGGCAACTGAAGATGAAACAACTGGCCTAACCTACAGGTCTATGGACTACGGAAGGAAACCATGGTACCCAGAGGAAACCCACGTGGACACGAAGAGCACATGCAAACTCCACACATAAAGCTGTCTGCCAGGATTCGAACCTGGCACTTTCTTGCTGTGAAGTGACAGTGCTGTTTATGGACTATATTTGGGGAATAAAACTCTATTCTGGTACTTTTCTTGTGCTTTTTTTGTGCAGCTGACTCTAATTTATCTAGCGCTGCTCTTCAATCAAAGTCAGATATCCTTGCTTCCATACAGCTTTGTCTGATAAATGCATAAATGTAGTCACTAGTTGCACTTAACACGTCTCCATGACGACCTGCATAACTTCCTATTCAACAGTTTATTTTATGAGCTGTTTATCCCAACATCATCTTCGCTCATTCTCCCTATAACCCGACCTTCTGCGCAACAAATTGAAACAAATTGAAAACAACCCTGAAAGTCATTGTGCCAGAGAATGAGACGGCGAGGGAAATGAGTTTGGGTTTTTATTGGCTCAGTAAAAACGGTTATTGTGAATGTGACCGGGGAGCGAAACGGTTTGTGGCGAACAAAACGCCGAGCGTTTCGTGGAAAGGGATCCAGCTGGCTCACACGGGAGCAGGAAGTGGGCGTAGGCGACGTGTTACGTTAGCAACAGTTCAGAGTCGACTGTGTTATTTATGGCTCTGATTCAAACCCATAGGGAATGGCAATATAAAGCGGTCAGCTTATTTTACAAATCAGTCTGTGATGTGCTTTGATAGTGTTGGCCTGTTCAGCCAGAGCAGCCTTCCACTGCCACTTAAAAAGGCCAATCAATAATTGCAACATATTGGATCTCCGTATAAGGGAAAATATATTTTGTTGCAAACAGGCCGCAGTGGGGAAGGTAAATTGCTTTTTCCTCAATGGAGTACAGCCTACAGAACCCGAGACTGGGGATCCTGACTCCCATAAGGCTTCGAAGTGCTAAATAGCAGGTGAAATCCGCAGAATTGTCTCGATTTCAGGGCAGCTCGGCGAGCACCAAGCACCAGGTCAACGTTTCGAAAACTACCCCCCTCTCTTGAAATCAACGAGCTTCATTGGCGTGACAAAAATCGACACCTGCAGCGCGAAGGTGTCAAAACACGCAATTAACGAATCTCGGGCGGACGTCTTCTGCGTTGACTGCAGCCGAGCGCGGCGTCGATTTTCCCTGCGTCTAAAATGGCGCAGCGCCCCCGCACCTCACCATGGCTTAAAATAGAAAAGGACAGGGAGGAAAAACAAGCCTTTAAAGATGTGAAAAACAGTAAGCCGTAATAACTCCCAGAGAGAAAAGGTTCTGCGTTTTATCACGGTGCGTAGGGCCCACTATTGAAGCTGTAGATCAGGAAGGTGGGCGAAAGAGACTCCAATATGTTCCTCACCTCCTCGATGTAATTAGATCACGCATCTGCCTCGAGTTCCGGACTCTTCCGTGAATATCAGATTTCAGGCGATGGCAATTTAGCTGGCCCACTCTTTGTCGGACATCTGCGCCGTAGCTGACAGATTCTAATAACAACTCTGCTTTTTACAATTTACCAACACAAGCAGTTTCCAAATGTCAATTTGTAAAAATGTAAAGAAATTTTGGAAACTAAGTTAGAAACAAAAAGAATATATATATATACATATATATATATATAAACATGAGAAAAACATCACAAGTGAATACATTCACAAGTCATCATCCATCTTTCAGCTTTTAACCAACAGCAATATTTCATGTGATATAGTAAAGCAGCACATTTTTCCTGAAATTTAAGTAAAACACCATACTGAACATTGCTTCCAGTCCCTATAAACCAATATAGCCTGTTTAAAGACTTCAAGATGGTGTGTTAAAAGGACCCGTACCAGATTGGCAGTTTTAATAAACAGGGAAAAAGCTGTATCTCTTCATCGAACACCATAGGCATGTATCATCCTGAATTGAACTTCAAAAGTTTGTGAATTGAAGAAGGAACTGACCCCAACGCTGATCCCCATGTCGACCACATAGGCTACATTGGGGTAGGCCGTTTTATTCCATAAAGCATAATATGGGCGCCTCTGATTGGCTTAGCAGGTTTCATTGGTCCACAGCCAATGAGATAAATTTCGGCCAGGCAGGTAAACGGAAAATAAGTCCAAAGTTCAAAATAAAAAAGGGACTTTCCTCTCAGTCCCACATAAAGGCTGGCCAACGCTAACAGAGCACGACACTAAAGACCGATACCATAGCGCGAACACAGCGCCGTATTCATATTGCATGACTTCGGTCTATTTACAGAGCACTTGCACCCACGTGGGATGAAGTGCGCCCATCCGATAGGTCAGTGGGGAGTTCGTGTGAAGGTTCTTGAACGTCATCACTTTCCTAGTGAGGAAAATGAAGCATCCGAAGCCTTTAGTGGTTCCTTGTTCTGCATTTTTCAAAAATATTTTTTTTAATCGGCATGCATCCTACCTCTGACTGATGTTCCAAATGGAGTCTGGTGCATTTCTGGGAAATGCTGGATCCTGTTGTTTTCTGCCAAACTGGAGACTGCAGATGTAAACGAGTTCCATAACTCCACTGACTTATAAATTGCACATAGCCTAGTCTATAATGCAAAAAACAAAAACAAAAAACATATAAATCACCTCAATCAAATCCTTGTTGCAGAAAACAGTTTTGGGGTTGGGACCCATCCTACATTTTAAATTGGAGCCAATATGAATTGCATAAGGATCTAAACAAAATTCATAACGACGGCAGTAGACATCATGATGGTGGTTATTCAACATTCGTAAATGCGTTATTAAGGAGGAGCAGGGTGGACAAATTATGCAAACTGCCCGCAAGAAACAAAGGTTATAATATGCACTGAGAAGAAAGCGGATGTTAAAACCCCCAGCAGAAGAACCTCCATCTAGGGTTTTTTTAGGAATTAGGAAATCTGTATGTTTCAGGATTACTTTTATTCTAACAGCATTACAAGCAGAGTTATCGGTTGTTTTTAACTCTTTGCTGTAAAAGTGAAATATGGTCTGTTATTGCTAGCAAGATACAAATAAATGGCATCCATACCACAGCCTGATATTATAGGCCTATTTTTCCTAAAATTAAATTGGTCACAGGTGGTTAGACGTCAGAGAAAATTAATGTGGTCTCTATTCTTACAGATTCCTTTTTTGTAGATTGGCTTATTTAAAATGAAGCACAAACCTTCTATCTTCGGCTCCACTGTCCCGAAAGACACTCATCCCTGAAAGGGCGTGATCACGCGGGAAGCAGGTTGATTCACATTGAAAAGCAAAAAGCAACCGTATTTAGATTAAAATGGCTGTAATTGGCCGCATTCACGAGACGGAGTAGCCTAATTGTAAAGTACTTTCACGTGAGTTCAAACTGAATTTTTTTTTTTTTTTTTTTTGATTAATCTATCACAGGTGCGTAAGAAGTATAGGCCTACGCCGTTAAACCAACGTAAAAGAACCGTTTTTTTCGGTCTCAGTTTTTAAAAATATAAATCAAGCGCAAGCACAATTGAGGAAGCGATTTTAAGATTACGTTTAAATTCAAATCCAATAATATTTTTGTAAATGAGGCCCCTTGCAGAAAGCTGAAACGTGTGCACCTGGCCACTTTTTGTCTTGCTCTGGTTTTGCCATGCAGTGAGTTCAACTGAAGAGATATTCATTCATTGAAGGCAGAGATTTGAATACGGTTCCCATTTCGGCTTTTTAAATTAGGCTACATGAAGTTAAACCAACTCACAAAGGTCGATGCATACGGTTTCCTTTTAAAGTTAGGTCAGTACACAAATGATTAAAAAGTACCCCAGATCTAAAATAGTGAAAGCAATGATGGTGTCTGGATAACGCATGCAATGTTTTTGGAGCAAAGCTTATTTGATCCAAATGTACAAAATTAAACATTAAGTGAACCGATTTTTTTCCTGATAAGAATTTGAAACAATGCTGAAAATGGCCTCGTTGTAAAAATGCCGTTTTAAAGTTTACAAACTGTAACGAAGCCATATTTGGTATACATGATTACCACAATATACAAATAATAACATACGTATTTAATGAAACATGGAGTATTTTTCCTTTGAGCTCGACATTCAATCCCAGGACCATTACTGAATCATAACACCAGCTGTTTATTATCCAATTACTTTAAATGGGCTTTTATATCTGTTGCTTATAATGCTCTCTGGTGAACAGGGTATGCATTTGCATGGAAATAAACTTTCATTCAAAACAATTGCATTGGTTGATTAATTGCTTGGAGTAATATGCTAATCATTACAGCACATCAGTTTTTTACTCAATATGCTCTGCGCGTTTACCAATTGACAGTTTGACTGTTCTGGGTGTCCAGGTGTGGCTTTCATGATAGCTGACTAATGTACCATATTCACATTGAACTGAATGCTTTGGTTATGAATCAGTGACAGTTAAACAAAAATTATCCAGATTTGCAGTTAATTGCAGAATGTACACAATTTAGCACATTTGCATTTCAGTTGTTTTTTTGTTTTTTTTTTGTTCACGTGGAAGAAAAACCTCGGCAAATACTTTTGTTTTCAAATAAAAGACGTCTTTATAAAATACAAAACAAAACACTTCCAGCGCAGGCCAGGGCCTTTGAATGAGAGTGTGCTTGTCTACGAACGACGCGTACCTTTGTGTGAGTGAGGTTTGCAGCGAGTGGTTTTCTGCGTGTCTGCGTGTCTGCGTGTATGTTAGTCTAAGGGAGTGATATCAGGCAATGCGCAGGCTCCTCGAAGACTTGCGAGGACACAAACAAGCTTCGACAAAGTAAAGTACTGACAAGGAGGCAAAACACACACACACACACGCGCGGGCGCCATTTCACACAGGTTTGCCTGTAAGGACGTACATAGAGTCCTCGGTACAATACCAAGGTGGTAACCTACGCATAATGCCCAAGGAATGAGACATTGACACAAAACTTCCTGTCAAGACAGGAAGTCATAAAAAACCCTACCTGAAACCCGACGATAAGAAATACAGGCAACATTTTCAATGAGTGGTCCTTCATAAGCACTACTCAGACATTCATAAATGCTTATGTCAGTTACTTATTCATAAACGCTTATGTCAGTTACTTATTCATAAATGCTTATGTCATGGTAACCTCACTGCGTTGGTGTTGACATAATATACAATGTGCCTGTTTGCAGGTCATGACATAGGCACTTATGAAGTACTGAATGTACTGCTTATGAAGCAGTTATATAGCACTTAAGGATCATTCATAAAAAGTGCTACCAAAAGGTATTTGTAATATATATACAAAATTATTCTCATTTTCAGAGTTCATGTGGCATTGCTAACGCACACATTTAAAAATTTAGTTCCAAATAAGAGTACGTACATTAACACATTATACCGTACAGTTTATCATGTACATGAAGGTACATACATCAGATATACTTTCATATACAGGGAACATTTTTACAATGTAAAAAATTTTTCCAATTCATGTATAAACATACATTCATTTTCATAAAGGTAGGCGTACCATCAGTCACCTTAGCTAAACAAAGAAACTTCCGGCAGACCTGCGATTTGTGGAATGTCACAGAGAGCAAGCAACAGCCAATCAAATTGCTCCATTTCACACCATTTGGAAAGATTTGGAGAAACTCACAGGGTGAACGTCATGATAAAACTCGCGGCACACTCGCCAGCTAACTGGCCTACTGAAGTCCTGGGACAGGCGTGGCTTCACATCGAGCGTTGTAAGCATGCTCACTAAAACACACAAAGAGCACATACATGTACGTGTGCACGCACACGCCAACTCACACAGGCGAACACATATGTACACAAACACACGTGCGCACACTCACATATACACGCATGCACACGCACTACGCACGCACACGCAAGCACACGCACACACACATACACACTCACGCGTATGCACACACACACACACGCACGCACACACACACACATACACACTCACATACACACTCACACACACTCACATACACACTCACACACACTCACATACACACTCACACGTATGCACGCACACGCACACACACACACACTCACACACACACTCACTCACTCACTCACTCACACACACGCACACACGCGCACACACACACACACATACACACACACAAACACAGCAGATGTAGGCAGTGTAAACTCAGAGGCGGGCCCCCGGGGGCCCTCGGAACAGAAGAGGGAAACGCAGTGCGCCAGATCGAGGGGCCGGGAGAGAACGTGCCGGAAGGTCTCAGAGAGACGTCTCCTTGGCCTCGGCCACCGTCGGCTGGAAGGACAGGATCTCCGTGAAGGTGTGCCCTGCGGAGGGAGGCGGCGCGTGAGCTTCTGCACTCGTTTATTAACGAACAGCACGTTCTCTCTCTCTCTTGCTTCCTCAGCTCTCTCTCTCTCTCTTTGTCTCTTTCTCTCTCTCTCTCTCTCTCTCTGTAGGTGTGGTGCAGGTGTGTGTTGGCTATGAGGGTGGGTGGGGGGGGGAGGGGGTGGTTGGCTGGGATGGGAGGTTCATGTATTCATTCATGTATTTGTATGTGTCAAAGGTAGTCTGTGTGTGTAGGGGATATGGTTTCTTAAACGATGTCAAAAGTCAAGTCTCTCTCTGTATGTTTCTCTCCCCCTCCCTCTCTCCCCCTCCCCCCCTCTCTCTCCTCTCTCCTCTCCCTCTCTCCACCCCCCTCTCCTCCCCCCTCTCTCCCCTCCCTCCCTCCCTCTCTCTCCCCCCCTCCTTCCCTCCCTCCCCCTCTCCCCCTCTCTCACGTTTCCACAGCTCCAGGGGCAGGTCGGTGTTGTCCAGTGAGTGGTCGTAGGGCTGCGCCTCGGTCTCCTCCTCGGGGTCGCGGAACTCGGCGAAGTACGGCTGGGACAGCGCCTCGGCCGCGCTCGCCCTCCGCTCTGGGTCCAGAACCAGCATGCGCTCCAGAACCGAGACCGCTGGGGGGAGGGGGACCGCACAATGACCGCATGCTGACCGCACACACACACGCTGACCGCACACACACACATGCATGCGCACACACACACACGCACACGCACACATACACACACACACACACAGCATGCGCTCCAGAACCGAGACCGCTGGGGGGAGAGGGGCCGCACAATGACCGCATGCTGACCGCACACACACGCACACACACACAACACACAATCCAGAACCGAGACCGCTGGGGGGAAGAGGAACCTCATGTTGACCACACATTTACCACACGCTGACTGCACACACACACACACACAACACTACAACACAGTGAACACTGGGGACCAACAGAGACCTCACATTGACAGCAAACCACAAGTGCAGACTAAAACTTAACATTCCCTGAGGAAGGAATAGAACCTTACAGGAAGCATTCTTTACTGATCACTTGATATCGTCAGAGTTGTTACTTACGTCCCCTACAGGGGACAAACATTCATTATTTTAATAATAATTAATTGTCAGGTCTTAGGAGGACATATGATTTAAAATCATAAGGTAGCTGCAAGCCTGAATGCTGATGTGCAGATCTTTTTGGTCTAACAAGCTGGAAGGGTTATTCTTGCTTATACCGGCATGTATATTTTTTCGCGAAAACTTATGAGAGCTCTCTTGAATCAGCGATAGTATTGAATGTTTAGTGCTTTGGGTGTACTTATTTCCATTAGCTGACAGAAGAAAAACAAGTGTTTCATGTTTCTGGGTGAATTTTTAAAATGCCCTTCAAGACCCGTGCAGATCAGGATGCGTAAAATGTCGAGTTAAACAAACTTCAGTTCACTTACCCAGAGGGTTTACTTTCGAGAAGAGGACCCTCAGGTCTGTCTTTTGAATTTTTGGCAGGCTCTTGATGTAGTTTTTAGCCTGACAGGAGAGAAGAGAAGACGCGTCAGGGTTTGCCAACGCACCCTTAAAAGGGGAAGCTTTTTGATATCGTTTCAGTTTTATTTGATTTTTTTGATTAGGCATTAGTTTCTGTGCGCGATGCAGGATATTTAAGGTATTAAGAGGAGTTCCTGAGGGTATGCTGGCTTAACAATGGCAGGCACTGCGGCATTTTGGGAATTGCGGTCTCAAGCAAGAAAACACACTTCAAAAACTCCAAAGCAGCTGGTAAAGCAAGTGCTTTGATTGGCTCCTACAAATCTGATGGACGGCATGCAGCAGCGCCATATATGGGGTTGGTGAAGCCCCGCCCACTAACTGAACATGAAAGGCTCAAGTGACTGCAGAAATTCCAGACTTACATAAGCCTGAGAACTTTGTTAAAAAGTTTTTTTTTTACTCATTAATGTGTGCATGTGCGTGCGTGCGTGCGAATGTCTGTGCACACGTGTGTTTTGGCATGCGTGTGCACATGACTCACATCCTGAGACTGTAGTTTGGAGATAAATTCCTGAGTTGGAGTCCCTGTAATCTTCATGATCTCTGTCAGCTGATCCAGGTCTTGGGTCAAAGGTCAAGGGTCAAAGGTCAAACAGCAAGGGGTATATACATATAATGGCATCCCTTATTCCTCATAACTTTATGTTCTCCTTGGGATGCTTTATTGTCTATATTATTCCATTCCAAAAAGTTATTGGTTGGCTGGCTAGCTGCAGGTAGGAGACTGTTCAATAACCTTAATTTTAATTTTAGTGACTGTAATAATTCATACAATCAGCTATTGTTAGAATAGTGAAAACAGAAAAAGCAAATGACAAATGTTGTACAGGGAGGAGTTGAACCAGTAGTAGCAGTAGTAACAGCAGTGGCATCAAGATTTTAGAACCCAGGAAGCATTAAAACAGCAGTAATGTTACAATAGAGCGGTAAGTTTAGAGTAGAGCAGTAATGTGAGAGTAGAACAGTAATGTGTGAGAGTACAGCAGTGATACTGAGTACAGCAGCAATGAGAGAGTAGCCTACAGCAGGATACGGTCGTTGCCTTTGAAGAGTGGTTTTCCTGAGAGCATTTCCGCCATGATGCAGCCCACAGACCAGATATCCACTGAGGACAGAGAGGGGGCGGGGTCAGAGTGAGGACAGAGAGGGGGCGGGGTCAGAGTGAGGACAGAGAGGGGGCGGGGTCAGAGTGAGGACAGAGAGGGGGGTGGGGTCAGAGTGAGGACAGAGAGGGGGCGGGGTCAGAGTGATGACAGAGAGGGGAGCGGGGTCAGAGTGATGACAGAGGTAGAGAGGCAGATGAGGTACATATATGTAAACACATACACACAATAGTTGCAAATTTGCAGTGTATGCATGCAAACCATAAAGTTATCTTGTTATCTGGCTTTGTCTTGTTCCCTTGCTGAGGAGCTGGCTTATTTTAAAATAAAAAACAAATAAATATTTAAATCAATCAGTAAATGACAAAAGCTAAAATCACCTTTTTTATTTAAAATTAATATTGTAAGTAGGAAAGGACTGTACAGAAAAATACTTCCCTTTTTTTTTTTTAAATAGGCATAAGAAGAGCAAAACAGGACTTTGTGCGACCGAAGATCAGCTCACACAAAACCAAGACTTCAATGTGAAGTGTAATGACGCGACAGCACCCCCCGGTGGCCGGCATTCGTAAGTGGCGGGGGCGGCGCGCTTGCGCGACGTTGGCTCACCGGTCTGAGTGTAGTGCATCCAGTTGAGGATGACCTCCGGGGCCCGGTACCACCGGGTCACCACGTACCCGGTCATCTCGCTGTCGGCCTGCCGGGCCAGGCCGAAGTCCAGAATCTGCGGACGGAGGGGCGCCATTACGGCTCAACTGAACAAACCCGCGCATTGACTGAGCTACAATGAGTGACTGAGGGCGCATAATCTCTTCTGGCTCGGCAGGAGGAGGCCAAGGGGATTACACTGAGGTTTTCTTGAGTCCATGAAAGGGATTAACAAAGTCAGTCCACAAAATATTTTCCAAACTGCGCTCTACTTTAAGAACTAGGTGAAAAGCCAATATAAAGGTAAACTCCACACAGATATCAGTCAGTATTAAGATAAATTCCACACGAATATCAGTCAGTATAAAGGTAAATTCCATAAGGATATCAGTCAGTATAAAGATAAATTCAGCAGTGATATCAGTCAGTATTAAGATAAATTCCATAAGGATATCAGTCAGTATTAACATAAATTCCACACAGATATCAGTCAGTATTAAGATAAATTCCACACGGATATCAGTCAGTATAAAGGTAAATTCCGCAGTGACATGGGTCAGTATTAAGGTAAATTCTGCAATGATATCATTCAGCATAAAGGTAAATTCCATACTGATATCAGGAAGTATGTTTTTACACAGTCATCAGTGTGTGGAACAGCCACGTCATTTAGTGTAACAGAAGTTAGCGTTCAAGTGCTCAAATCCAGACTAGATGCAGTGCTGGATTCTCTACAGTTCACAGGCCAGTGATAATCTGAAGCCACGGTCATTACCAACTCTCACGTTCTCGTGTTGTGTCCTGGACGACCGATTCGTTTGAATCAGGTTAATTCAAACCGGGTCAGAACAATACTAGAGCAAGACTGGTCACAGCCTTGCTTTTTCAGGCACGTTAGCGTGTGCAGGGTCACCATTAAGCAAAATGGAGTCCTCCGGTGTGATGTTCCCATGGCTGACGGGGTCAGAAGTGTTGATGGGGTGGGGGTCGTACCTTAAGTTCACAGTCTTGGTTGATGGCCAAATTCCCTGGTTTGAGATCCTATGGACACGGAGAGGAGACTGTACCAAACGATAACACGCAGGCACACGCTGGCACGTGACATCACATCAGGTTTAGACATTTGGCTGAGAACAATCCAGAACAATCCAAACATGCAATCCATCATGCAGGTGGGTATACAGGTTGAGCACACTGCTCAAGGGTACAATGAGAGTGTACAGCACTGGGAACAGGAACAGAACCATGGAGCTGCACGGCCAGTTCCCTAACTGCTACGCTACACTGCCGACCCACACACACACACACACACACACACACGCAGAGACACAAATGCAAAGGCAAACATACACACGCATGCCCTGACACACACACACATGCGTGTGCACACAAACGCTCACACACATGCACAAACGCTCACACGTTCGCACGCACAATCGCTCACACACATGCACAAAAGCTCAAACATGTGCACACACAAATGCTCACACACACGGGCACAGGCACTCTCACACACATGTGTGCGCACTCACACACTCACGCGCACAATTAACTCCTGACGTGACGGACGTGCGGAACCCAACCGGCAATGCAAGCGATCAAGCCCCGCCCCCCGTTCCGCAGAGGTTAAAGGTTAAAGTTCACTCACCCTGTGGATGATTCCAGCTGAGTGGATATACTGAGAGACAGGGAGATAGAGAGAGAGGCGGGGCAATCACAGTCAGAGATTCCCATAGCCACGCCCATTCCTATCGGCATGTACGCGACTATCAATAATATAAAGCATATGTATAAATACAGTGTTAATGTGTGCATTTATTGGGGTTGTGTTTGTGTGTGTGTATGTGTTGTTGTGTGTGGGTCTGTCCACGTCAGGGTACAATTGATTTACATGCATGTGAAAGTATTCTTGGACTTCTGTACACTGGAATTTCAGTGTGTGCTTGTTCTGTGCATGCGAGTTGATGTGTGTGTGCGTTTTGTGAAAATGTATGTGCATAGATGTGTTTGTGTGTACGTGTATGTGTTTGTTGCATGCGTATGTGCCTGTATGTGTGCGTGTACGAGTATGTGCGTATTCGCTGTGTGCTTATGTAGGATGTGTGTTTTGTGCGTGTGTCTTGATGTGCTCGTGTGCGTGTGTATGTGTGTTTTGTGCGTGTGTCCTGATGTGCTCGTGTGCGTGTGTGTGTGTGTGTATGTCTGACCTTGAGTCCCTTCAGCATCTGATAGACCAAGAACTGCACTCTGTCTTCAGAAAGACGTTCCATCTTCATCAACTTCCCCAGGTCCGTGCCCATATACGGCATCACCAGGTAACTGACAAAAGAGACACAGACAGCCTATCACATCTGTGCACGTGCAGGGCGTTGCCAAGTAGCAGACACAGAGACACAGAGAGCCTATCAGGTCTACGCACATATAAGGCATGACCAGGTAACTGACACTAAATCTGAAAGGAGAACAGTATTTTCACAGACACGGAACATATTAGTTCAGCTGCACTCTCAGCCTTGGGAAGCTTCCGGATTGGCTAAAATAGCTAAATAACAGACAAAGAAACTGTCGGCTGAACATAAACCGCAGACAGATTAGACATCCAAAACAGTGTAGAGATTCATTTTAACACAGCAGCACTATGGAAACTATGAGTCGTACATTTTTGTGCCATTTCCTTTTTCAAATTGATTCCGAAATGCAATGAATCTGAAAACAAGGATTCCTCTTTCTGTAAGTCAGTTATTTCACAAACAAGCACACACGCGCGCACACACACACACACACACAAACTACAGCTCTGACCTAATCTTGCAGCCTAGTTCCGAGCAATCAGTTGACCGCTCTGATGTGATGTCATGAGGTGTCATGGGGCGGGGACACACGCACGGATACTCACAAGTCCTGAAACCTGTCCAATGAGAGGGCAGAGGTGAAGACATCCAGCAGTCCAATCACCTGCTCCCCAGCCAATGGGGTATGAAGAAGAAAAAAGGCAGACGCAGAGAGCGGGTCACTCCAAACCAGGCCAATAGGAGCGCACGGTGCTCCTTTGTGTACATTAGGGCATAGGGCGTGGCAGCTCGGTATCAACACAAAGCTATGCCGAAAGTCACGTGGGTCAGGAATGCGTGTCACCAGCCTCATGAAAGATCTTAACATCTGAGGTCTGAGGCTTTATCGTCCTGTAATCTACACCACGGTTATCAGTCGCCACGGGTAAAGTTCACCGTGGAAACACGTGACGTGTCTGCTGCCATGACAACCGAGTACAACGAGAGGCTTATCACGGGACATGGTGGTTTAGGGAACGGGGCTAAAATTCAAGGGAGTTGCGGGTTCGATTCCCAACTGGGGTGCAGCTAATGTACCCATGAAAGGGTACTTAACCTGAACTGCTCAGATTTTTTGTGAAAAAATAAATAAAAATAAAGTACAAGCATACAGTAATGTAAGTGCATAGTAATACTGTTGAGTCAAAACTGAGCATGTAATGAGGGTGCAGTCATAGTGTCAGTATACGTACTGGTGCTGGAGTGTGCAGTAGTTTTGTTGACTGTGCAGTAACGGTATAGTGTGTGTAGTGTGCAGTAACACTGTTGAGATTGTAATAACAGAATTGAGAGTGCAGTAAGAGTGTTGAGTTTGCAGTAAGAGTGTTGAGTGTGCAGTAACAGTGTTGAGTGTGCAGTAACAGTGTTGAGTGTGCAGTAAGTGTTCAGTGTGCAGTAACACTGTTGAGTGTGCAGTAACAGTATTGAGTGAGGTAACAGTGTTGAGTGTGCAGTAAGTGTTGAGTGTGCAGTAACAGTGTTGAGCGTGCAGTAACAGTGTTGAGTGTGCAGTAACAGTGTTGAGTGTGCAGTAACAGTGTTGAGTGTGCAGTAACAGTGTTGAGTGTGCAGTAACAGTGTTGAGTGTGCAGTAACAGTGTTGAGTGTGCAGTAACAGTGTTCAGTGTGCAGTAACAGTGTTGAGTGTGCAGTAACAGTGTTGAGTGTGCAGTAACAGTGTTCAGTGTGCAGTAACAGTGTTCAGTGTGCAGTAACAGTGTTGAGTGTGCAGTAACAGTGTTGAGTGTGCAGTAAGTGTTGAGTGTTTAGTAACAGTGTTGAGTGCTCACATTGTCGTGCTTCATGTGCTTGAGCAGACGCAGCTCCCGGTACGCCCGTTTGGCAAACAGCTCCGACTGAAAGGGCCGGTGGAGCTTCTTTATGGCCACGCGCACGCCCGTCCTGCGGTCCAACGCCGAACTGGAAACGAGGTCAGAGGTCAAAGGTCGGCCAGTCATCCAGACCAATTACAACAGAGAACTACCTACTGATAAAAAAAAAAAAAATGCAAAAACAAACTGAAAAACAGTAACCAAGGACAGGCACAACTTCACGTACAGCACATGTTGTTGAAATATTATATTTGTATGCGTGTATTTCATATGTAATACAGGCCTCTCTTTGTACGGTTTATAAATCAAGTGCCACCTGCACTTGAACACACTAAGAACATAAAGGAGACGTTAGGGCTCATAATCAAAGGTTTCGCAGTTAGTTGTTTGTGCAAGCGATAACCATAACTCAGGCAGCAGGTCCCGTTCCAAAATGAGCCGTCATCGGTTATACACATAAATTACTGCCGTCGGATCCATTTTTTTTATTATTACTGCTGCACAGGAATCTGGTTTAGCCGGCTGAGGAGACTGCGTTAGGGACTGCGTGCAAATTCCTCTCCCGAAGCTTCATTTAAAAACTTTGAATGGGTGCTAAATTGTTTTACAACCTGGGAGGCGGGAGGGGAGGGGGTAATTACTGATTGACATGTTCAGCTACACTACGCAGGAAGCACAAATAACTGAACTTGCGACTCGGTTTGTGTCGGCGTGCACTACATAACATCCTTGGCGCTCAAATCTTTCTTGCCTTTCCAGAACAAGTGCAGAATGGAGTTTCGGGACAGCCGAGATATGTGGTCAGTGCCGGGCATTCAAGGACAACAATTAAACTGTTAAATTTTGCGCAGCTGCATAAATGTGTTGACCTTTCCTGCGACGGTGCATTTGTGGTGTAAATGTAATGCGAGACGCAACTTGGAGGGCAAAGAAACGTATTCATTTCTTAATTCTGGGTAAGGAGCAGGCCTGGTAACTTAAAGGTCACAGGTTCGATTCCCGGGTCAGACACCGCCGTTGCACCCTTGAGCAAGGTACTTAACCCGCATAACTTCAGTATGTATCCAGCTGTATAAACGGATGCAACGTGAAATGTTGTGTAAGTCGCTCTGGATAAGAGCGTCTGCTAAATGCATGTAATGTAATGTTATGTAAAGTAATTTATTTGCAAAACGAAACAAGCAGTCTACATAAACAAAAAAGAAGCGAACAAATTGGGTGTGATCATAATCCCTCAGAGGCATATGAAGGAATCTTGCCAATACAAGACAAACAATTGAAAGCGACTAAATGGGCGGATAAATGCAAGCTTACTGGTATATTCAATACAGTGCATTCAATACAGACACAACAGCGGTGTCATATTACATTTCACCGTTTAGGCAAACACAAGTTGTTTTAATTGTTTGACAACAATGTAAATATAATATATAACAAGCTGTGAATAAAATGAAAAGGGAAAACATAGAATTATATCCAAGTATGTACTCATCTTCTTACTTGATGAACTTGCTGTTGTGTTATTGGTCTGTAACTTGAGTGCTACTATGTGCTTAATTTGCACTATGCCCCAAAGAGCTCAATGAAGAATTCTTTGAACTGATGTCAGAACTTGTGGTTTATTTAAAGGGCAATATTTGGGTAAAACCAGTAAAGTTATGGTGAAAACTATCCACAGTTATTAATCTTATAATTATTAATCTTGCAATACCTTAAAGCATTATTTTTGGCAAAATAAACAAGAAATGGTCATAATCTTTTCCAATGTTCCTAAAATGTGGAAAAATCGTTTTAGTTTTAGATTCATACATAACTTTTGAGATTTGTCAGTTGAAAGTAGGAATATTATAATACTTTTCATTGTTCTGCCTTCTTCATCAACATAAAGACAATACATACAGACACAATCATGGTGTCATTAAATCTAACTTTGCGCTTTGCCAAAAACTGAGTAATATTAACAAATCACTATTTTTACTGATTAATAATTTAGTGTGATTAATCCACAAAAGTATAATATTGAAAATGTAAAACATTAAAGTTTCCAACTCTCTAGTACTTAATGCCAAATACTATGTTTTGTGAATTCACGTAAATTACGTTTTGAAATTCCAACAATTAAATTTGTATCACCCCGAAAACTCCTAAGATTTTTACCTTGAAAAATTAAGGATGCTTTCATGCGTATTAATCTTGTCACCTAGCGAGACAAATAAAAAAACAAGGCTTTGGCATGGCCGCGACAACATTGGTGCATCCACTTAGAGCATTGTTCGACATCCGATTCACAGCTATAGCCACACACACAACCAGAATGTCACAAATGTCACATCCAAAAAAATCTGGTAGGTGGAGCTACGAGCTGTCCTTAAATACTTCGGCGAAACAAGTATGTTGAAACAGGAGCGACGGCATCACCGTTGGACTGAACCCGTTCTGACACGCACAGGCACTGCATTTGCCAATAACAACTTTCCAGACACGCAGGCACAGGGTAGTGTTTATGAATGGATCTTTTTCGTTGATTCCGTATTGGTGCCACATATTCACTGATTTGAAAATTATACGTCTGGCTCACTCAGTTCTCTGAGGCAAATGCATCAGATCCACAGAGCATCTGCGCAGCACTGATTAAAAAAAGTGTCAACCCGGAAAACTACTTCGCCTTTTGTAGTTTCCTGTCCTTCGAGGATACAAGACTAGATTAGGGCCGATGGCACGATAGAATCACGCTAAATATATTAGTCCTCCGTACGGATAATGTGCTGCCTTGTCCTCTCTCGATGCACACAATAAAGCCAACGGGAGTTCTTTGTTAAGGCGGTGCGCTACTTTACAAAGGGAAATAGATCACATTGAACAGATTGAGAGGGGGAAGCGTATGAGGCGTGAGAGAAAATGAACAAGGGGGGATTTTTTCATTGAAACAAGGTCTGGAGAAATCCCTCAAATTTCTACCATGTTTTTCCGTCGTAGCCTATAGGCAATCCCAACCGAACCCATATCGCCGTGTTGACGGAAGTGTTTTCGCAACCTCCTGTCGACTAAAACTCTATTCACCTCTTTTGTTACCTTGCGAGATTTCGCCTACACAATGGACTCTCTTATTTAGAGGTCCCATAACCCACAGCAAATTCCATTTTACATAGATGAAGTAGTCTAAATCCACGGTTTTTCTCAGATCACTGATATATTCAGTATGTTATCACGCCGGCTACATACCAAGACTACGCATTACAACAGGAGCACTAACGATACTAAAGAGAAACTCACCATACTGTGCCGTACGCCCCTGTGCCCACCTGCTTCAGATCTCTGTACCGTTCGGGAACCTCCCAAGCAGTTTTATTCACTTCCTGACTGTAAAATCCCGCTCTGGTCCGGCTCGACATGTCGATTCCGAATCTGCCAATGTGGGTCGCAGACTTTTTCCTTCTTCTCGGCTCAAACACGCATAGCCCCCTCTGCAAGCTTTCTCTCTCGCGCACCCTCTCTCTCTCTTTCTCTCTCTCTCTCACACACACACACACACACACACTCCCTTGGTGAATGCGCAGCACGTCCCCTTTCTCCTTGGTCGCCTGTGTGCACTCCGCCCTGCCTTACTGAAAGGGTAGGTGACCTTCGCGTATTGCCCGGCGGAGTTTTCAGTTTCTCCCCCCCTATAAGAGGCGGTAGATCCAGAGGAACTATGGGGGTAAAGACGCGAAAACACTGGCCCACTGCAGTTTGCAGCGAGTTTGATTGCGTGTATGCACAAGCACGTGTGCGTTAACGGACACCTGAAATGAGAAACATGTAATTATTCTTAGTAAAAAAAAAAAATCCGCCCATGCGAATTTATAGCCTGTACAGCATTTTACAGCTCCCTGATACGAGTTATTTCATAAAGCGTTAGCACACTTACTTTTATTTGAAATTGTAAAGACGTGCTATAGTCCGCCTTACTTCAGTCCTACATTACAGGTGTGCGAGAAAAAAATACTCACATTGTTATAATAAAATACAATATATTTCTGGTGAATTACTCTAGACCCTTTAACAATTAAGCACCTTAATTTATATGATTTTACGATAATACGATTTTAAATTGTATAACAGCTAGAACTCATCCCCATGATCAGATTGAAGTGACACAAAAGTTTAATACAACCATGAAAAATATAGGTCCAACGAAAAGGAGAAAACCATGACAAGACCACTTATCAGAGGTTTGGAAGTTTGGTTTTTATTGAGGTCGGAGAGGAAACATGCGAACAGACTCAGGTGAGCCTGAACAAACCGGAAGACAGCGCTGGACGTCGGCTAGCATTTTACAAAAGACATGCGAGAACACCGTGGGGGAGAGGAAAGGGAGAGAGGCACGCACAAACACTAATCTCTCACTCACAACACATACATACACTGGACGCCGTGTTGACACACTGGAGACGCGCCTAGTGGAATGGCGCACTGCACCGTCATTTGTTCGATGACGCAATCTGGAATTGATGGCTCTTGCGGGACTCGTCTTGGGGCTAAACCTGGACTAAATGCACTCAACTTGACAGACAGGACTGGTTCCGCCTTCCCCCCTCAGGCCCCGCCCATAGTCTCACCTGTGATAACACATTAGTGTGCTATAATATTGGTCCATGTACTGACGTTGGCCTCTGCATTCCATTTCGTGTCAAGACATCACGTATTGCCTAGAGAGCCACTCTGCTGGGTGAAAGGAGAACCGGTCACCTCACACAGAAAACTCATCAGTTCATCCTGAAGCTGTACGAAATGTCAGCGCTTGCACTGGGAGTCCTGGCACAACCAACGCAAATAAATCCTGGGGTTCGAACAAGGGTCCCCATCAACACTCTCTCGACGTAAGGTTAGAAAAACAGAAAAGGGGCAGGGGGCGGGGGTGGGGTGGGGTGGGGTTTGGGGGTCATGCGCCTACAGGACAGGGAGTCTTCTCTGTTTGGTTGGCAGTCTCTCCCAAGACCCCACACTGACAGACAGACAGACGCGGGGAGGGCGGTCCCTCCCGGGGAGTGGGCGGGGCAGCGGTGAAAGGGGGCGGGGCATCGGCTCATTGCTCCGCCTGCAGGCTGTCCTTCTTACTGCCGGGAGGCTTGAAGCTGTTGACCTCCTCGAACACCAACTCTGCGGAGAGAGGGAGGGAGAGAGGAAGAGAAAGGAGGGGGGGGGTTTAGGGGGGGAACGTGGAGGACGACAGGAACACTTAGGAACGCGCGCTCACGGAAAAAGGGGCGCCATTTTGGACGGGCGACACTCTTCTCCTTCGCGAACCCTGGCAGAACACGGGCCTGCGTTAAGGTGAGCCGGGCTGCGCCGCGATAGCGCTGAACCTCTCACCGTTGAGGCCCGGGAAGACAAACCGCGTTCAGGTTCAGGGCGTGTTCAGGCCTGCTTTTCGAGCCTCCGGGGAAGGCCTCACATTCCTCACCCCGCCCCCCGCAGGCAGGGGGTTAAGAATGGCAGAGGCTGTGACGAAAATCCGCGAGCGCGTTCCACGGCGGCCTGAAGGCCGGCGTGTTCGCGGGGGGGTCCCCCCCCCCCCCTTAGACAGGCTCGAGCACGGTGCTGACTTTGCACTTTTTGGCCGCGGGCGTGCGCGCGTCGCCCTCCTCGCACAGTCGCCGCACGGAGTCGGGCTATTTTGTGGCTCGGGGGGCCTTTCGTTTAAAAAAACGCCAGTCAGGAGGGGCGGGGGGGAGGGCGTGTCCGAGGCTCGTCCGTTAAAAAAGGCCATCCGCTCTCTCTCTCTCTCTCTCTCTCTCTCTCGAGCGAACTGTGCGACCACGTCAAGCCCCTGTGTCAAACCGCCGCGCTCCGAAAGTGGCGCGGAAGGGACGGATGTGTGACTGCCTTAACCCCCCAGAGGGAAACTGAAAGGAAAAAAAAACCTTATCAGCCGCCGGAGAGACAAAGAAACCATGAAAGGGTGGGACACTCTAGTGCTCTGAGCCCAAGGGAGCGTCTGAAAACTCCCTCCCTTCCCGGAACAGTACCAGCTCGCCAACTGATTTATCGCACGCGAGGAGCTCCTCAACGACTGTGAGGGAACCGGAGGCACATTTTGTTTAATGGGCGAGGGGACGTGCTGGCAGACCCCTCAAACGGAGATCAGGGGGCATATTTGTAAAAGCTCACCCGCCGGTTTTCACTGCTAAAGCAGCACAGTCAGCCAGGCGCTGTAAACAAACAAAAAAAAAATGCACAAAAAAACGCGCACACACTGTACGCTGCCGCCAGCTGTGTTTAACACAGCTTTCTGCTCTGTAAAAGTCATCAAGTAAATTCTAAAAAGGTGCTTAATTTCATCAATGTTGCTTTTACGATAATAAATAATAATAATAACATTAACAATGGCCTGCGTTTATATAACGCTTTTTCAAACTCAAACTTAACCACCGCCAATGTGCACCACTCAATTGGGAGATGCACGGCAGCCATTTTTTTTACCAAAACGCTCACCACACATCAGTGATTATTTTAAGGGAAGAAACATTTCCGGAATGGGGGGGGTGACCGAAAAGGTGACTAGATCCAAGAACCAAAACAGCAATGCCATTTCCTATTTCCACACCGAAAATGCCACGTGTGTGTTGCCGGGTTACAGGTTTCTTCTCCTACCCCCTCTGAAGGGCACGAAAACAACGGCTCGGCCTACCTAACCCTCGTTCGCCTTTCGCGCCGAGCGGGAAGCCGCGTTAAAATTAAACCTTTTACGCTCGTTGCCACGTACGTTTCACTGCTCGGTGCTTGGCGCCATTCTCACAGGATTCTTATCGCGCTTTATTTATTTATACGCTTGATTTTATTTATTTTTTTAATCGTTCGCGCCTTCCCCTGTCAGGCTGTCGAAGAGTGCAGTAGGCCCTGTCCGACACGGGGGTGGGAAACGGCCGGAAAAAGACGGTTCGAGGCGCTTCCGGAGGAGGGCGTCGGCCGCTCACCCTTCCACTCCTCCAGGGTGCGGTCCTTGCTCTCCAGGGTCTGGTCGTAGGGCGGGGCCTCGGGCTCGTCGTCGGGGTCGTGGTACTGGGAGAAGTAGGGGTGCGCCAGCGCCTCGGCGGCCGTCACGCGCCCGTCGCAGTCCAGCACCAGCATCCGCTTCAGCAGGTCCACCGCTGAGACGCGCAGGAAATGACATCACGGGGACGGCAGGAAGGAAAGGGAAAAACTGGTCAGCAATTGAATTTACTCTTGATATACCTAGTGCATAGCTACATGTTCAGTAGAATGTATACATAAATGACAAAAGCCTGGTGGCCATTATAGGACTTTTCATATCTTGCCGCCAAGTGTGTGAGTCTTGAGCCTTCAGTGCTACTGCTGTCTCTCTTACTCCACACACATAACGGTCACATGACCTTCCTCACCCGATGGATTTGCTCCTCTGAAGATTTTTTCCAGGTCCTGCTGGGGCATATAAGGAAGGGATTGGATGTATTTCTGAGCCTGAAAGAAGAAAAAATAACAAAGTTGATTGGTGATTGGTGGATGCTTACAGGCAAAGCTTCCTGGCTCCCATGTAGGTATTGGTCAGAAAGTGTCCCCCAATCACAATCAGTCTCACTCTCCAGGTTGTTAACAATATGCTCTGTGATTGGTGGAGCTGTTCAACTGTCCTTACAGAGAAGCATTGTGACATCAGAGTGACATGCACTGATTACCCTGCATTTATTCATGCTCAGTTGAATAACTGACGCAGAGCAATGCAATATTCATGCTGATGTCCTTCCATGGTCTTCCATCTCCCTGCCCCCATAAATCTGGGTCATGTCTCATGTCGGCCTGACTAATTCACTCTTCCTGTTGCTATCTCCCTTTCTTTTTTGGCTCAATCCAAAGGGCCTTTACAACCCCATGTAGGGTTTAGGATGTAGGGCCTATACAACCCCATCTCAGTGTAGGGTTTGGGGGTTAGGGCCTACACAACCCCATCTCAGTGTAGGGTTTAGGGGTTAGGGCCTACACAACCCCATCGCAGTGTAGGGTTTAGGGGTTAGGGCCTACACAACCCCATCACAGTGTAGGGGGTTGGGTGCTTTGGGTTACGGTGGTGTTAGGAGTCACAGGTGGGTTTGGCCCTTCTCTCTTTATATTTCTCTCTCTCTCTCTTTTATAATACACTGGCAGAGTTGCAGCAGCATAGCCAGTTTCTACTGTAGCCCATGCTGCGTAGGAGACTGCAAAACCAGGTCACGCAATGATTTTGCTTATGCTGCACAGTCATTCTCTCTCTCTCCCCCTCACTCTCTCTCTTTCTCTCTCTCCCCCCCCATTCTCCCCCCACACTGTCTCCCCCCCCCTCTCTCTCACATGTTCAGAGGAGATCTTCTTCAACAACTCAGGGCTAGGGGTGCCCACCACCTCCATGATCCTTTTCAGCTGGTCAATGTCTGAGAGGGAGTGAAGGTCCAACAGCGTACACACACGTACACAAACACACACGCATGCACACAGATATGTACACACACTCACAGACACACACACTCACTATCACTACACACACACACACACACAATCTCAGTACACACTCAATCACTATACCAGGGTTGGGGTCAAATAATCATTTTGGAAGAGATTCCAAATCAATCAGTGACCTGGAACTGGAAATGGAATTCAAAAACCTCCAGGATGCGGAATTTCAGTTTGAATTGAAATGACATGAAGTGCCATTTAATTCAAAGACTTTCAAATAAATTCTATTCATTTATAGGAAAGTCCCGTTTTGACAAATATGCCACGGCCAGCTTCCAGCTTCAAAAAACGCCTCTCTCTTTATGAAGGATACAATCGTTGCCAGGAAACAGGACCTTCCCCTTCAGTAGCTCTCCCATGATGCACCCCACAGACCAGATATCCACTGAAAAACAGACAGTAGTAATCTGTCACCGATACGGAGCCATTTCATCTGTAATTTTTTTTTTAGTATCAGTACACAGTTACCTGTCTGGTTGTAGTATTAGTACACAGTTACCTGTCTGGTTGTTATATTAGTACACAGTTACCTGTCTGGTTGTAGTATTAGTACACAGTCACCTGTCTGGTTGTAGTATCAGTACACAGTTACCTGTCTGGTTGTAGTATTAGTACACAGTTACCTGTCTGGTTGTTATATTAGTACACAGTTACCTGTCTGGTTGTAGTATTAGTACACAGTCACCTGTCTGGTTGTAGTATTAGTACAGTTACCTGTCTGGTTGTAATATTAGTACACAGTTACCTGTCTGGTTGTAGTATTAGTACAGTCACCTGTCTGGTTGTAGTATTAGTACACAGTTACCTGTCTGGTTGTAGTATTAGTACAGTCACCTGTCTGGTTGTAGTATTAGTACACAGTTACCTGTCTGGTTGTAACATTAGTACACAGTTACCTGTCTGGTTGTTATATTAGTACACAGTTACCTGTCTGGTTGTTATATTAGTACACAGTTACCTGTCTGGTTGTAGTATTAGTACAGTCACCTGTCTGGTTGTAGTGCATCCAGTTGAGCATGATCTCAGGTGCTCTGTACCAGCGAGTCGCCACATATCCTGTCATCTCGTCATCCGTTTGCCTGGCCAATCCAAAGTCCAGGATCTGAGAGAGAGGGAAACAGACTGTTCAGGGGCTGGAGCTTGCAGTTTTTATAATAATAATAATAATAATAATAATAATAATAATAATAATAATAATAAAAACAACAAAACATTATTATTATTATTATTATTATGCAGAAAGCTAGCCTGCTGCTCCTACCCTCAGTTCACAGTCTTCATTCACCGCCACGTTGCTTGGCTTCAGGTCCTGTAGAACACACACACACACACAACACACACACACACAGACAGACAAAGATCAGGACCAAAAATCCAGATCTGGGGAATGGCAAGCTAAAAAATCCAAAAATATATCAGAGTGCAGGCACAGTGTATTCCAGTCCCGCATGAGTGGCAAAACAAAGCACACCTATATATACAGACCTGCACTCAAACACACAGACAAGTATACATACACGCATACAATCGCACAAACACAAAACCATACACACACACACAGAGCCATGTAAACACACACACACACACACACACACACACACACACACACACGGATATCCATAAGCACATACAGTTCACTCAGGTACACAAACACACATGCTCACACACACACAAACGCACGTATGCGCATACACAAACGTACGCACACCCGCGGAAACTCCTGAACTTCTACACGCGTACACACACACACACAGTCCCGTGCACGCACGCATCCACTGCTGCCCCTTCCGGAAATCAAATATACACAAAATATATTGAGTGTGGCATTCCGTCCGTGGGAGAGGCGGATTGGCCTCGGCTGCCCCGGCTGGAGGAGAGAGCGCACGCACATGGGTCGTGTTAACTAATCAGCCCGGGTGCTTAAAAGGTGTGCTTCTCTCCGCAGTTTGGGGGCCAAGATTGGGATGAAATGCCGAAAGTGCAAGTTTTCGAATTTTCGTTTAGTTTAGTTTCGTTTCTGTTTTGTTCGCCGGAGCACAACGGACAAAGCGAACCGGCGCTGAACCGGCAGGAGGAGCGGGCCTGCCGAAAGGCCGCCCAGCAACGAGCGGGGAACTAAAAAAAAAACTGCCGCTCAGTTTTGCTTTCTTTTGCCGCTGTTATTTTGAGTTTGTCGTTTCAGTTCACTGTTTTTCGCCTGGAACCCACGAGGGACGATGGGTGACAGTGTTTGTTTATTTCATTTCATGTCTGTGTGGGAGCGGTCTCTCCCTCCTCTCCCTGCAGCAACCAACGGTGTTTCCCCCGAAACTGCCGCATCTCCCTCCCAGGGGTGCCACGCTGGCGTGTGACAAACACATCAGCACTGTAGAATGGATGGGCACATATACAAATTTTGGCCACTTTCATATATTTCTTAATTATATTTTCCTAAAGCTCCACACATTGACAATATATTGCTATGTATATTCCTGTTCCGTAAGGGATGTGACATAAAATAAAGGCTCGGTCAGAAAGCCCCCCCCCCCCCCTCCCCCCACCCCACTCATTTTCAGGGTAATACAGGAAGTGAAACCGGCGAAGCAGGAAGTGGGAACTCACTCTGTGGATCAGTCCGGCTGAATGAATGTACTGTGGGGGTCAAAGGGGACAGAGAGTGAGAGAGAGGTCAGCAACGCATCCGGTCAAATCTCGAAAGGGACCTCCGTCCGCATTTCCTTTTCCGAAGACTTTGCATGCATTTTCACTTGGAAAAACAAATAAAAAATCCCACACATTTTTAATAAAAGTCATTCAGTTAAATTGACCAAGAGATCAGTAGAAGCAAGAACCAAAATGGAGGGTAGTTCCCAGGATGGAGTTTTAGCGTACCTGTTCTGATGGCTAAACGAGGGCAGCTCACCTTGAGGCCTCTTAGTAGCTGATAAATGAGAAACTGCACGTGCTCGTCCGAGAGGCGCTGGAACTTCACTATGTTGTTGAGGTCCGCCCCCATCAGATTGGTCACCAGGTAACTGAGAAAGAGGGAGGGGAGCGTTACCGCCAAAGATGGTGAGGCGATACGACAAGATGCAAATGTTCGCTTCCGTGTTATCGAAGAACGGCTTTGGGAAGTTCTAGCCCGATTGCAGTCAGTCAGGAAATGTACTGGACAAGTAATTTTTTTTTTGTACTTTCTGGTACTTTTTGTTCATTCTCTGAAACCCATAGTCACTCACACTTCATTGAAGTCCTCCAGGGAAGTGGCAGGAGAGAAGACGTCTAGCAGCCCTATTACCTGGGGACAGAACAGCACGTTTAGCACGTTAGCACGTTTAGCACGTGGCCTCTCGCTCGCAACAACATCGCTCCCGCAGCGCTTCACCGTGGTACAGTATGTGCGGACTGCGTCACACAGGGGAACGCAGAGAGATTTGTGGCGTTCATTTCCCGCCACTCTCTGGCCAGACAGACATTTGCCGTCGTGGTTTCACTGTCATCATAGCTGTAGGTTTTTTATTTTTTTACACACTTTCATGATTTTGGTTAAATGGCTCATTTTCTTGGGATTCATGTTCGTCTCCGAGGGAGCGAACTGCCAAAAAAGCCCAGCAGTGCACAAGTGCTGCAGTGTGTAGCAAATACTCCGCTACTGTTTCAATATGGCGCACTACTGCAGTGATATTATATGTTACTACTTGTGTTATGTTACATTAATGTGGTGTTACGTTACAGGAGTATTATCTTACTGAAGTGATACTGTACATTACTGCAGTCATACTGAACGTTACTGTGGTGCTGCTGTACGTTACTGTGATGATATAGAATGTTACTATGGTGACAATATGTTGCTGTGGTGCTGCTGTACGTTACTGTGGTGACATAGAATGTTACTGTGGTGACAATATGTTGCTGTGGTGATGATGTATGTTATTGTGGTGATATTACCTGTTACTGTGGTGACAGTATGTTACTGTGGTGACGTACGTTAGCGGTGAAGCTGTACGTTACTGTGGTGACAGTATGCTACTGTGGCGCTGCTGTACGTTACTGTGGTGACAGTATGCTACTGTGGCGCTGCTGTACGTTAGCGGCGGCGCTGTACGTTACTGTGGTGACAGTATGCTACTGTGGTGCTGCTGTACGTTACTGTGGTGATATAGTATGTTACTGTGGTGATATTTCATGTTACTGTGGTGACAGTATGTTACTGTGGTGCTGCTGTGCGTTACTGTGGTGACAGTATGCTACTGTGGCGCTGCTGTACGTTACTGTGGTGACAGTATGCTACTGTGGTGATGTACGTTAGCGGTGAAGCTGTACGTTACTGTGGCGCTGCTGTACGTTACTGTGGTGACAGTATGCTACTGTGGTGCTGCTGTACGTTAGCGGCGGCGCTGTACGTTACTGTGGTGACAGTATGTTACTGTGGTGCTGCTGTGCGTTACTGTGGTGACAGTATGCTACTGTGGTGATGTTGTACGTTACTGTGGTGACAGTATGTTACTGTGGCGCTGCTGTACGTTAGCGGCGGCGCTGCACGCTCACATTCTCGTGCTTCATGTGCTTGAGGAGGCGCAGCTCCCTGTAGGAGCGCCGGCTGTGGATGAGGGACTGGAAGGGCCGGGAAAGCTTCTTCACCGCCACCTTCTGACGCAGATGCACATCGTACGCTGAGCTGCGGGGGGAGAGAGAGGGAGCGAGAGAGGGAGAGAGTGAGAGAGAGAGGGAGAGAGAGAGAGAGAGAGAGAGTGAGTGAGGGAGAGAGAGAGAGGGAGAGAGAGAGAGAGAGAGAGAGAGAGAGACAGAGAGAGAGAGTGAGAGAGTGAGAGTGAGAGAGAGAGGGAGAGAGATAGAGATGGAGAGAGAGAGAGTGAGAGAGAGAGGGAGAGAGAGAGAGATATGGAGAGGGAGAGACAGAGAGAGAGATAAGAGAAGTGGTAGACACACTCAAGTGTGTTGTCTCCAAGCATAATTGCAACCCCTGACTTGTAACAAGCTGTTAATTTTTCTTAATTACAAACTTAATGTGTCAAGGCCACGATTGTGTCAGAAATAACAATGTGTGCCATGAAGAAGAAATCTGCCAAACTCACAGGACAGGAGGCCCTCTCTTTGATCTCAGTGGGGACCATGTTTGAGAACCTGTCAAATTATTTTGGTCCTGACAGCCAATGGCCAGGAAAACAGGACATGCTCGGCTCAGAAATAAATGAACCCCTAATTAGCATATCCAGTTAAAAACTAACTGTGCAGTAATGTGAATTCAGTTCTAATATAAAACTTGACACAGTACAAGGAAGAAGAACACAAACAACCCAAAAGTGAAATTGGAAACGGGATTCAGCAGATATCTAACGAGTGTCTGGTTTTCCTCTCAACTCCCTGATTACCTTGGGCCACCAATTAGCTGGGAATCTGGATCAATAGTTTCAGTCTGGAAAGATCTATTAAAAATTCCTCACATTGTGTGTGTGTGCGTGTGTGTGTGCTGATATTGTTCCAGCAGAGCCCAATTTATTAGGATTGATCGACTTTTTAAATTGAAAATTGATCTGGATCTGACATTTCTTAACAAGTTACCTGCTCCAGATTTTTTTTTCCCCTTCAACTTATTTCTTTATTTTATGTTCACATTACGATTCACAGCCATCTAGCAGATGCTCCTATCCAGAGTGACTCTCACTGCAAACACTGCAAGTGCAAAGATCAGCGATTGAACAGCGGTAATTCCCCATAGGGGAGGCACACCCCCAAGCAGCAACAAGTGCAAGAAGCCCATAACATCAAGCGTAAGAACTATCTGCCCCTGTTGCTCACCAGGGTGGTCAAGACCCCTTTCCCCTATGACCAATTTGAATAGCAAATTCTTCCCGATTTGAAATTCAATCTACATTTATAAATTATTAGGCAAAAACGAAAAACGGGTTGAGAATAACCTTTACTTTGGGGTGTGATTAAGGTAACGATGTTCAAACAAAATTAATTTTTCTCCCTTGTACATAGAATTTTATGGAGATAACTACAGGGTTATATAAATAAATAAATAAAATATATATATTATATATTTTTACATATTAACGCAAATAATGAATCAAATTAAAATGGTTCGCCTTCATATGAATCACAATCTATAATAAACAGTGAAACTGTTGCACCATGTTTTGGGAAACAGGTCTTATCATTAAGTTGCAAAGCTGCAACAGACCTGGCGCAAAAGATTACTCCCGATCCTACAAACGCACACGCACACGCACACGCACACGCACACGCACACGCACACGCACACGCACACGCACACGCACACGCACACGCACACGCACACGCACCACACCCACACACACACACACACACACAGTCGAGACACTGGGGAAGTAATCTCTGGGAGTAACTGCTAGGCCAACTGATAATGTTAGTGCTGTTATGTCACAACTATTGTGCACTGTTGATGTTCCATTGAAAACACTTTTGTGCTGAACAGATAAAGCTGTTTGAGAGAGACGGATGGGGTGATGGGAGAGCATAAGAAGAAAAGAAAAGGGAAAGCAATGAGGAGGAGAGGAAGCAGGTGAAAGCAAACAGACTGAGCGGGGAGGGAGCGAGCAAATAAATATTCCGAATGACAATATTTTTGGTTTATAGTTCATGAAAGAATTTCAAAAGTTACATTTTACACAGACTCGTACCCATAAGCTGAAGATTTGACGTGATCTCAGTTTTCTTACAGAGGTGTATTTAGCCCACGCAGAGCGGTAGTTTGGAACCAGTTCGAAGAGAAATAGGAATATTCTCACATAAACATTTGCTACAATGTCTTTCCCATAGGCCTACGTGGAAAAAATATGCTAATGTTGACCTGAATACAGAGGAAGCGGTAGAAAGAGGTAAAACAGAGAGGGGTTCGGTCGATAGTAATAAAACAAACGTTAAAAGCTCACATTGCCGTTGGTGCAAATCTGTAGGACGCGTGTGCTGGACGGACGCCACAGAAAAGCACCTGTTCCTTCCACCCTCGCCGTCAGACAAGGGAAATTTCCACTTCTCCTTGACAGAATGCAGGTCCCTTTCGTGCGCGCATTCCTGCATTCTGCCAGACATACTTCCTTACACGGACTTCAGTTTCACCGGCTGGCAGCTAATTACACATCGACCTCCGAGCGCCCGTCATCTCGAGTTCCCCGGTTCTCAGGCCGCAGTCCCTACGAGGCTACCGTACCTGAGACGTGCGTTTCACGAGCACATTTCTACGCGAACGCGACGGACAGTGGAGCTGGAGGGAAGCGGTTTCATAGGAAACGGAAGGCTTTTATGTGTATCTACCCGTTAGTCTTTCCTCATCCTTTTTGTTACCTGAATCTGCATTCATGTCATATAGATTGACCTGTTGAGGCAGAGGTGTCAGATTTCAGATTACCTTTAAATGACGTATAAAAGGCTTTGCAGTGTGGAATAATACTGAAGGTACAGTCCCTTCCGAAAGTTTGCACTTTCCCATTAAGTATCATTTTGCTGTCAAAGTAAAATGCATCTGAATGGTGTTTTTCTCTGACTGTCTCACAAGCATAATGTCAAATATAATGTGAAAATGAAATTACGTATTTGGATGTCTTCAGAGTTACACACACAAAAAAATAATAATTCATAAGTATTCACCTTAATGACCTACATTGGGCAAGATCTATGCCAGTTTCTTGAGAAGATCCTTGAAGGCACTGTGTGAGGGTCCCTGGCAAATTTTGATATGCAATGACTATATACAGATTTGGAGAAATATTTCAAAATATAATAAAACTTGTGATGGGGGTTCCCTGGGTACATTTGAGCCTGGTGTGGGGGTCTATGGATCAGAAAAGGATGAAAACCCCAGTGCTAAATACTTTAATCAGGAGGCAGCATCCCGTCATGAGACTGCTTTTTCGCAGGGGTGACTGGGAAGCCTGTAGCCACCCAGAGCAAGATGAGCGGAACCAAATACAGGCAAATCGTTTCAGGAGAGAGCTGTTTCAGTCCACAAGAGACCTGCGTTTCGGGCAAAGACACACGTTCCAGCAGGACTACGGTCCAAATTATGTGGCAGAAACTCCAAAGGAATGGCTTACAAACGAGAAGCTCTGTGTTTTGGAAGGGCCCAAACTGGAGCCCAGACTTGAGTCCTGTTTGAAAATCTGCGGAATGCCGTCTCTGTCAGTGTTCTCAATCCAGCTCGACAGAGTTGGAGCAAATGTGCACGGAGGAACGTGAGAAAATTCCAAAATCTACACGTGCAAAGCCCAAACAAACGTACCTGAGAAAAACTGTAATTGCTGCCATTTACAATGTATTGAGTCAGGGAGAGGGGGGTTAATACTTTTGTAAATTAAAAATGTATGCTGTTCATCAAATGTATTTTTGTATAATAAATATGTTGAATTTATTGTGTTGGTGAGGGGGGGGGGCTTTCACAACATTACATTTTTAAGGTGTAACAGGACGAAAATGAGAAAGTTGGAGGGAGGGGGGGGGGGGGTGAACGCTTTCTGAAGGTGCTGCACTGCCTCTTGACGGCATTTCGACCTTCTACGCGAGTACGGGCGTCGATCTGACTCAGAGGATCGGACCAAATCCAATTCCGGACTGCGGGCTCGCCTTCGCGCCCGGCTGAGTGACTGCGGATGGTTCCGGAAACATTATTGACGCAGACGCGAAAACTTCGCCCTCGGAGACAAACGGAGGAGAATCGGCCATTATGATTGTATCAGATTTCTTTATGCAGTCTCTTGAAGGGTGGATCAGTCTGCACATGCTTCCTCTCTGTATTCACCTAATATGTATATATTCTTATTTATTCTACTAATACACTATTATTTCTCATTATTTATTGTATTCATCTTTAGTATTATTTATTCTGTTTTATTTATAGCTTTACTTCTACTGGATGGGTAAATTACAGCATGCTTAGCTGAAGTTAAACCTCAGGTTTAAACCCCTATACCACAGAACTGCATTCCAACTGGAACAACCAGTCCTTATTCCACAGATTGTTCCAGTTGTAATGCAGTTCTGCGGTCTAGAGGTTTTAAACCTGATGTTTAAACTCCAACTAAGCTTGCTGCAATTGACCCTTTACTATTAGTATTATTATTAGTATTATTAGATCTGGCTCAACTGGCTAAACAGTCTATTACATGCCAATGAGAGCAATTTCAATAGCACATTGAATCTAATTTTTTCCAGGTTCTTTGGGTAATGTCACGGACATTTCTTCTGCTAATATACGTTGAATGCCTATGCAGAAGACCCGTGGGTCAGTGTTGCCTAGGATTCCAATGCACGTCCAGGTCAGAGGTCGACATTTCCCCCAGACACGGGAACCGCTCTTCTGAGAAAATTTTGCCTGAGTGCACAGCAACGTGAGAAAACGCGTATATCTGAATGTGTGAGCGTGTGTGAATGTGCGTATTTACGTGTGTGTGTGTATGTGAGAGAGAGAGGGGGAAGGAGGGAGAGGGAGAGAGAGCTGGAAAGGCAGACCCTCAACCCGTTTCCACTTTGCACTATTCTAACCTCAGGCAGTCAGTCCCAGGAGGACGAGCCAACAGAGAGGGGTGCAGAAAATTGGGTCTGAGCCCCTATCCCGTCCCCACCGGCATTAACACCCTTCCCCCTTCAGCTCCCCAACCCCCACCCCCCCCCGCTCAATCAATCTTAGTCACACAGCCCTGCACAGGGGGAGGGGCTATTGTCACCATGTCAACAAGGCAGATCTGAGCTAGCATGCGCATGAATGTGTGTGTGTGTGTGTGTACGTGCATGGATTTGTGTGCATGTGTGTGTGTGGCAGCGGTAATGACAGCAGGTCCGCATATGGACCACCAGAACAAGCCAAAAGCACTCTACTGCTACAGCCAGAGTAAATAATAATCTTGTCTCTGTATATGAATGGTTGCCGATCCTGTTTATGGAGGATACATAAACATTTACATTTCCTGTGTTTCACTGTCATGGACTATTTACTAATGAATCCAATTAATTAATTAATTAGTTAAAGCTTTGAGGCCAGCACCCTGTATTTGGCTTGATATTTTAATTCACCTGCATGAAAATAATAATGTAGCTAGGCCCAAGCAGGTCTATTGTATCAGAGATGTTGTCAGTTAATGGAAGCTCATTTTAACCTTAAGAGTATCCATTAATGCAGCCTAATTTTATGTCTATGAACATAATTTGATCACTACTGCCCCTCCTTTCCCGTCACCTTTCACACATTAATCTATCAGGTATAGTTATTTATATACAAGCGAAAGTCTAAACTAGCCTATATGTATTTACATACGGATGTATTTATATAAATATGATACAAATGGTTACACGCTTCGGAAACGGTACTGCACAGATTGATTACATTTAACTTGAAGGTGAGGCCGCCCAGTCTAGCAAAAGTGCGTGCCTACACCACTTTGTCGGTTGATAAACATGGTTAATTATTTAAAGATTCTGATGCAAAATAAACACAGCGTCCGGGCAACCACTCTCTAATTGCGGCCTTAATTTCCTGAAAGGGCAAAACAACGTTACAGCCCGATCAATCTCTTTCTCGTAAAGACCTGCTCGGTTAAACTCTCATTCCGATTTCATATCTTCATATTTACGATCTCATGTGAGCCTATCTGAGGCTTAACCGGAAGAAATTATATACTAAAATGCCCCCCGAAACGTTTCTTTACAGTACGGGTAAAATGGTGCATGCGTATGTTACTTCGCAGGTGGCATAGATGAACCATACAAAAAGGTGAACAGTCCGTATTACATATGAAACACAAACACACAAATACGTAGGCCAGTTTCAAGCACGTACATTTCACATTCTACCATCCCCTGTTAACTTGCCAAAAAAGTATGTTTTGCTATTATCTAATTTTGATTCCCGCATTCGCATCCAGGGGGATGTGGCCAGTTAATTAGGCGACTGATTAAGCTACACCGCTTATAGGTACGCCTTTTATAAAGGAATATAGTGCCTCTGCCTCGCATAAACATGAGGAAGTCAGTCAGGCCAGGGAGGATGGATCGGAGCAGCATGGAGGACTTCACCTCACTGACAGAGAGGTTGGCCTACACAAAAGCACTACATACAGTACACACACACACACACACGCACACATACATACATAGCCTATATGTGGTTAATTTGATGACATAGTCTGAGTTTGTAAATTAATCTCTTCCACTTTAATGAGAACGAAGATGTTCTGGGAGAGATGGCAGCTGAGCGATTCGCATTAACCCAGAGAGACTTCACTGGCTGACTGAGCGGCTGTCGGCCCGAGCACAAGGCGACACTGCACAATGCCAGACTGTGTAGACCCTCAATACACCCAACGCGTGGAGGTAAACACATACTGAACCGCAGACAGAAGAACTGTGATAAACCCCGACGATAAGATCGCTCTCTCTGTGTAGGCGCATTCAATCAAGCACACACGAGGCGTTTGCCTGAACCAAGTATGCTAACGAATTTACGCAGTATTCTTTCGGCCACAAACGTAAGTTCACCAAGAGTAACATAAAGCTGCGCCTTTGGGAATGAATGACAACAAGAAGCGCAACGCCACTTAGAATAACCCCCACCACTATAACTGAACCTGGTCGGGACAGAAAAAAAAAGGAAAAAAGTGGCAGTAATATCCCGACTGATGTATAGGCTACGTCGTCTGGTCGCCTAGCCCTGCAGTTACGCGCGGTGTCCGTACGGGACATGCGGGCGGTTTCAGTCACGACAAGCTGAGGCCCCACGAGGTGTGAGTCTCACAGATCCGGACGCATGAGTCACGGCGCCACCCTCTTCGACAGCGGGGAACAGGAAACAAGGCAGACGGAATCAGCCGAATCCCATGATAAGAGCTATAAAAATCCTCAATCGTGTCATGCTGCAGACGCTGCCTCCGCCTCTTTTGATAGTGAACTGATGAAACACAACTGCGATATAATAATAATAATAATAATAATAATAATATTAATAATAATAATGTTTCAATTACTTTGCTGTAATGCAATTATAAAATGAATGAAGATAAGTGTAATGCAACATATATAAGGCATAATTCATTATAGTTATTACTGTTGTTGTTGTTATAATAATAATTATTACACTATTTAAAAGATATGCATTAAATGCTGTGTCACAACTATTTCCAGTACAGACAGTGCAATAATATGAAGGCTGCGAAACATACAGCCATTGTGCAGCATCGTAGCCTTAAGGCTAGGTCTGGCTCCTTGCAGCCTCGCCCCTCTCTCGCGCAACTCACCACACGGAGCCGTAGGCCCCCGAGCCCACTGGCGTCAGGTTCTGGTACCGTTCGGGAACCTCCCAGACCGTCTTGTTCAGCTCCTGGCGATAGTAGCCCGATCTGGCGGACATTATTTCCCCGCAGAGCGCTGCCAGGGCCGGCCACAGCTCCACGCAGTCAGCGGCAAGCGGAGACTCGGCACTCCGACGGAGTGCAGGAATCGCTGGGTATCGGGCGCCGGCCGGCTTTCTCGACTTGTGTCTTTTTCCTCTATCTACACTGGGAACACGGTGGGGGTGGGGGGTGGGGGGGACCGCGATGTCGGTGGAGGAGGAGGGAGCTCATTTTTCATTCTGTGCACGGAGCACTGGGGGTGGAAGAGGGGGATGGGGTATGATTTCAGTGTGAGCGAATTTAAATAAGTGACTCCTTGTCCGTTATCCTGGAAAATACACCTTTTGATTCCCCCTCATTGTGTGGCGCCTTATTATTAGAATTAATGGATACAATGTTGCAGATACGGATGACGATGGCGACTGATTCGAACTGTAGGCCTATACAAATAGTCTGAATACAGGCTTAGTCAAATTAAATATTGTCATTGCGGCAACGCAATAGGCGAACCTGCGCATAGATCCCAGGGTTAATCATTCTTGCATTCGGCAATTCCTGAAATCGTGTTTGACGGTGTTATTGTTCCTTTTGCCGCGTTTGGATTAGTCATGTTAATTACGATCTCTATCACACAAAGGCCCCATTTACAAAGCGAAGCGCATCAAATTAAAGGCCCATTAGATACATTTTAAACTGGGTAAATGACGCACAATCAGACAAGTTAAAGTAAAGTCAAACAGCAGAAAGCTAAGGTGTAGGCTATCGCTCGTATAGTATTTTTGGCCAAAATAAACTTGTAATGAAAAGGGACTTGACTCGTGGAAACTTAGGGCCAAATGCCGGCAAACGCAAATGGCACCGTTTGGTCAAATTGCGACCCTCCCTTTTGCAAGCGTTACATTATGACGAGTTTGTTAATTCTGATATTTCTAAGTATAATATCAGCGCGATATAATTTCAGACTACCACTTTTTTTTAATCAATTTCCAAAATAAGATTTCCAATGTGAGTTACTCTCTTCTGCACGGCCCATAAATGAATTTGGATACAAACGGGGACAGTTTTTTGTTATGCATTTCTACTGATTACAGTAATTTCCCTGCAGAAATGCTCGGCTACTCATTCCCAGTGTTTAGATTGGAATGTAGCAGTCTCACAGTACATACAATTCACCAGCAGATGGTGGCATAACACTATACATCTACTTTTACGCAACGCCTTGAAGTACAGTTCACCGAGTGCACTTTGGGTTTTCACAACAAAAGCACGTTTTTTCAGATCTTCCATATTATGTTCCATGTGATAAAACGGAAAAAATGCCATTGTGCAGTCACACGAGTTTTACTCAAAACATACTCACGGCACTGTTTATAGCAAAATAACAAGCTCATCACGGGGGGTTTCCCCAATTCTGGTCTTGGAATCTCCTGCATCTGTTCATTTTCTTCCCGTCCAACTTCTTGACCAGACCAGCCGAGGCTATTTAAATATTTTTTTCAAGCGTTGATAAGGAAAGCATATCTTGAAAAACAAGCATATTTTCCAAAATTTTGTTCAACGCAAGATCTTTGTCTCAGTATTCAGGTGCCCACATATTTAGCATTAAGGGATTTTACTGAATGTATTTTTGCAAAGTGAATATGTTTCACATGGAGACATCAGGAGGGTAAATAATCCCTCATTAAACATCAATGTCTCATTAAAAACTATCAACATATTTCAGGAATTGGAATGCTAGCTTAAATGAAAAACAGTTAACACACAGGGGCTCCAAGGACTAAGTCTGGGAATCTGTGTCAAGGATTCAAGTTTTCAGTTAAATGAATTAAAATCTATAGATTATTCAGATGTACTGTATGGTGATTGGAATAACCCCAAAGCAAACAGCCACTCTCTTCCTTTATTTTTGAAAATTAATTCCTAAGAAAGGGAAAGGGTGGCTCCTCAGTGTGTGTCTGGGATGAGCAATTATTAACCAATTAAGTTATGACAAAATATAATTATGCCAGTAGTACATGGCCGTTAAGCTATTAAGTCTTACAGGACAAGTTTGTCTGGTGTACTGTATGAAAACGTATGGTTTGTATGACAATAAGTTGTTTGCTTTTGTATTTTGCAACAAACAGCAAAAACAATTGCAAAAAAAATTTCAGATACTTCTTGGGAGTGCAAACCATTTACTTTTTGTTATATCACTCATGTTTACATTAAGTATTAGCAAAAAAATAGAATAAAAAAATAAAACTGTTTCAGAAGGTTAATGCAGTTATCAATAACATGGGTGTGGGTTATTAATCAGTCTAGACTGATCATTACAGATGATTTCAGCGCATTATAACATGAAGCTGCAAAAGAAGTGAGAATCACAGAGCGGTTTAATTCTTGTTGGAAGAACGGCAGGCTTTAAAGCGATACAAACCCCTTTCCGCGGGGGGGAGGAGATTGATTGACACCTAGGTGCATTATGGGTCACGGCCGTCGGCGATCTCCGTTCCGCTCTAGTACAGAGCCTTCACCATCATGCGGGTGGCGCGGGCGGAGTAAGGGGCGGGGCCCTTCCAGGTGCCCCAGTGGAGGCCGGACGCCCAGCCCCGGTTGTCGCCGGCCGGGTGCCAGTCGCCGTGGAGACTGGCCGACCCGCAGCGGCTGTACCACCAGCCCCCTCGCCCTTCCTCCCGGCTGCACTCGTCCACGGCGATGTCGCCGAACAGGCAGGGCGCGCAGCCGTCGTTGTCCCGGTCCAGGGTGCTGAAGCCGCGGCCGTTCTGGTCGTTCCCGGCGGGGAGGTGGAGCCCGCGGATGGCGTCGCCTTCGCGAGAAAGAAAGATGCGATCAGAGACGCGCGCTCCAGGGGTACGGACAGACACGTCAACCCAGCTGGGTCTGGAACCAGAGCTAGCGCGCGCAAAGTGTGCACTTCATCAAGATCAAGCTTCGTAATATGCTAAATAAATATGCAAAAAAAAAAAAAAGCCTTAGCCCTTCGAAGAGGTGGTTTTTTTGGAATGTTATTTCAAAATTCTAATTCAGTGTTCTAGAACCCCACTTGTGTCAGTTTTCAGCAGTGATTATGACCATCGGCAATCAGAACATTCAGTTAAGAACATTCCAAATCACGCTTGTGATCTCACACCTTGAACCGCCAAGAGCCACCGTCTCAGCGCTCTTGGCCAGGAACACAATGCAGAAGAGCCCTCGAGCACGCATAGCGGAGAGTGAACGCGCATCGACCACGAACGGTCGCCGAGCGGCGACTGGTGAAAGCCGGCGGGATTTTACCTGCTGTGCCTCGGTACGCCCCCACTCTCAGCCTGTAGGCCTGGCTCTCGCTTCCCAGCTTGAAGTCGCTGTACTCCGCAAACGCAGACCCCCCTTCGAAGTCCCACAGGTCCACCCTCAGGGCCCATCGACTGCCCCCCGCTTTGGTGATCGCCCACAGCTTCTGGAGCCCCAGCCAGTGGTCGCCTACAGCCGAGGAGGAAGAGGAACGAGAGAACATGCCGGAAGAACATGAAACGTTAAGATGAGCAGAGGCCATTCAGCCCATCTAGAACAGTGGCAGTATTACACTTCCAGTAGTAACAATACATGGTCCAGTGGGAAGGTGGGGCCGAGGGGGGGGGGTGGAGCGATTGTGGACCAAGAGTCGGGTTGCCAAATCTGGGCTAAAGAACATCCAGCCTGGTGCCACAGCAGGTCTCCACATCTATTCAGCTTGTCCCACACAATCTCGGTCTGAAAGATTCTTAGACCTGGACCTGTACACCTGTGTCCACTAGTTCTGCTGATCTCAAGTCTATTGCAGTTCACTTTCTAAACCCCTTTAATGAAGAGGACAGATCTCTCCCTTGGTCTCCTAAAGAAAAAAGGCTTAGTCTCCGTACTGTGAGGGTTCCCGAATCCGCGTTTGTAGGCGAGCCAGTTCTTCTGGAAGGACACTTTTCCTCCCGAACGCTTCTGGAACACGGTCCAACCGCCGTCCGACCGCATCTCGCAGAACACCTGCGGTCAGAGACCCACGCTGGGAGGCTCAAACAGAACCACATCCTCACTGAACACATCTACGGCTCAGCAAGTGGATTCATTAAAAATTATAACATACTATAACAATTTTTTAAAAATGACCTTGTAAGACATGATCATAAACCATTTTATTTGTAGCGCCTATCCACTTCTTTATAAAAAGCAATATTTCATAGCAGCGGCAATAACACAGGAAGTCCTTTCTGCATCCAGTTTAAACTGAGATATTTTAGACTTTTCGCTGATGCTGTGCTCCAGAGAGATTTGCTAACATTTAACAGGCAGTCCGTTTGTACAGCTGTATATTTACACAGGAAGTTTACATTAAGCACCGGTGGCAGTGTCCCATCTGGGAAGAGAACCTGCAAACCTCAGCCAAGCTGCCTAACCATCGCGTTACACTGCATCCTTCAGACCACTAGCCTCTGAAAACCTGCATTTTCTGATTAACCCTTTAAAGAGTAAGATAAAAAAAAAAAAAACTTTGTGATGAGAATGTTCTTAACTGAACATTCTAACGCTGGTTATTGAAAGGACTGGAGTCCTCGCAGACCGACCATACCTTGAAAGGTTTTGGGACACCTGCAGGTTGAATCATGTACATGCCACTGGCGGCTTCAGGGTGTTGACTCTTGATCTGAGAGCAGTCTGTTCCTGGAACATGCCGGAAAAAGGGGGGGGAGGTGGTAAATCACTGCCCAGTCTTGATTCAACAGTGCATCTCCCCAATAAAAACACTTGACTTCTTTAATTCAGGGCTGGACAGATCTCAAGACAAACAGAATGGGAACAACATTTACAGCAGCGGCGAGAGGCCAATGCGCGGGCGTAGCGCATTACACAACGCTCGGATTGTTATGGGGTCGCTTCCACAAACAACCCGCAGCCCGAGAGTCCGGCCCAGACTGTGACTGGGTGCGACAGGCGGACCGCTACGGCTGCCGGCTACGTGAATTTCGGACGACGCGCACACACCGGCACAGCGATTGGAGGGGCCGAAGGAAATACGACTCGCCGTTCCGAATAAGGAGCGAGCGTCATTCCTGAGTTTACTCACCGCGAACAGGGGGAGCTCCACAGCGAACCTGGAAACAAATGCCGAGAACACACCGGTTAACGCGGCCATCGAGCCTGGCGACCTTTCGTTCGCTTTTTTGGCGGTACGACAAGTGAGTCCACTCACTGCAAATGGCGGAGAGTGTTCCAAAAGAGCGAGTTAAATTTGACCTTAAAATTATTTAACATGTACAGTTTGTTTGGGGCTGGAGAATTCCAGGAATAAGAAATGCTTTTCTTCTAAAAAATTAATGTTGGCGTGTCTAAATAGCACACACCTTGTAAACTGCATAAACGAGGACAAAAATAGCAACACATCATGTAAATTGCATAAACTAGGGCAACGTAAAAAAAAAAGAAAAAAAGTTGCAATTACTGTAACTGGTAGGCGTGTCCTTACCAAATTCTTGCAGGCGTGAACATTGAGAAAGAGAAGCAGGACCAGCTTGCCACAGCCAATTGGATTCCAGTCTCCGCCCATTGTCTGAGAAAGAGGAACGTGAAAACAAATCACTTCCATCTCGCCACAATCTGTACAAGGCCTCGCTTACACCTACACTGTCACTCACATGCCTTAGCGTGGAACTTAGAAATAGTAAAGACTGAACGCATAACATTACTGAACAAAAACAAGAGAAACCTGTGCACTTTTTATACAGTCTATGGCATCAGCTAGTGATAACTGCATATATTCTGACTAGAAATTTCATTTGAAACCAAAGCCACCGCTTACGTAAGCCATGTAGTTGCAAAATTTGAGCAAAACATCTCCCCAACCCCAGGTCCTGGAGAGCCACAGGTTCCAATGGTTGTCGTACTTACTCAGCAATGAATTGATCAGTTAAATCTGAATACTAAGTCAAGACAGAAACAAAAATGTTTTTTTTTTCTTGTTTTTCCCCAGACTAGGGATCTCCTTCTCCAGGCTATGAGGGCCACAATGTTGGCTTTTGTAAAATCAGGAGCCATAAAAACAAGGTGTCGACTATTTAGCCAATGAATGACTGGCTGAAGCGTGCTAAAAAGGCTCCTGGACCTGAGTTTGAGATCACTGACCAAGTCTTAAGCTCTTGTGCCACCTGCTGAAATTTAAAAAAGATGTCCCAACATCCACTCAACCAATTGATCGACTGTAGTCTCCAATATCTGTGGTACTATCTGCGATTCATCTCGCAAACATTAGACTCCCAAAATCAGAGACAGGATCACAAGCGCGAGAGTGCACCCACCAAATTGGCCTAAAACTAGAACACAATTTCACCATGTAAAATTAGTCTCGGACACAAACCTTGTACGACACGCAGAAACCTGGATCCAGGAGAGCCGCAGGGTCTGCAGGCATTCGTTATCACATTAGCACTTATCGATCAATTAAGGCAATTAATTTATTTAATAATTGCCGGTGTCTTGTATGTGGTGCTGATATGAAAGTTAGAAAAACAAAAGAACGTGTCTCCAAGACCACAGTTGCCGACTTTGTTCAGCTCGTGCTTAAATTTTGAGTTAACCACCAGCAAACGAGTCAACAGTGTTTTCGTCATAAATAAATTAATGTGTAATGCACACGCGTTTTTATTATTTTACACCCTAAATTCGGCGGAAGTATGTTGCTTTTTTGATTTGACTTCTTCGGCTAAGGTCAAAATAATTATAACATCAAATATATTTAAGAATAACTGTCAGCAAGTACATCAATTTGGTCATAAAAACCTTAACTTTAAAAGCATTCATATCCTATTTTGGACGTCTAGGAGCAAGTAATAATAACAAACTTGTATAAGTTAATTTATAGTCAGCAGCGTCAATTAGCCCATTGTACGGGCCCAAATAGAGGTCCAAAAGCGGACCCGAGAACTTACCCAAGAATTTTCACTCTATCCGTCAGCCGTTCTTGTAGCGTGCTGCAACTTTGACGCTTGCAAAATAAATGCCCGCTCAGACTGAGGGCTATGGGCTATATTTATATTAGAACGATCATGACTAACGGCACAGCCGTCAGTCAACAAGACCGCTTGCCTCGCCATTTGCTATTTACACACCAGGAAGCGGATCCACTGTGCGCCCCTGACGTAGGGCACGGATATTCTTTAAATCCCTTACCAAGGCGTAAGTTCACAGTTTGTCTGCGACACGGGCAAGGAATTAACTCCAAGTCACACAGAACTGATTCCCTACTAGAGAACAGGTCGCGTTATTGGTAAAAAGCAGTTGGTAAATGGTTTCCTTTAATGATATGATTCAATTTTATTCTTTTGGTTCTCGTATATTCTAACGTTCACCGCTGTTTATTAATTCCATGATCCATTAAATGTTTGGGTTTTGTATAGGTCATAGGAGTCCCTTGATAAAGAGACATTGGTCTAAATTGGAAGTCCCTGTTATAATAAAGGTAAAATAAATGGGAATCTGAATCCATAATTTATTAAAATGTATTCTATATTTCAATGTACTAAAATGTAGAAATACGTCGGCTACTTTTTACAACCTGCGTATTTTAAAATGTGGGGATAACAACAAATAAAGTACCATATTTATTGCATTTATGCAGAGATGTTTATTAAAATAATATCCATGAATTATAACAATATGTAAAAAATGCACGTTTTCTCTGAATAAAGCCGGGCTCCTCACCATGATTTGCGTAATCTGTTGTGCGCAAAAACGTGGTTTTGTTTGATACGACTTTCCCTGGCAATAAGAGAATGGAAAATCAGAGGTTCACTTCCCAGTAAACTGCCTGTTCTGTGCTGCTCCCACTTTAAAAAAACAACCTTAAATCCCAAAATTGGTTAGACCCACTGCCGGGAAATATCGCCCACCCCTTCCCCCCCCCAAAAGAAAACATAGCCGTGTGGCTAGGGCGCTTTACTAAGGACACTCAAGTCTTTGTTAGGTCCTGCCATAAGGAATCCAGGCTTTTAATAAATCAGCACCCTATCCTGTAACAAGTGCTTTCAACCCCACCCCCTTATTTCGGCTTTGGTCCATTTTCCCCTGCAGCTGCAGTCAATGGCAAGGGCTTGGTGGGCTGATCCTGACTCAGCTGGGCGCAGTGGGGAAACTCCCTGTGTGAACCAGCTCCCCTTTCCCACCCACAGGTCAGCCTGACCAATCGCTGCTGCCGTTTTCACTGTTGCAGTAATGTCAGTGTAGTAACGTAGGAGCTTTTGCGGAACAGGGAGGGACGCCGATACACATTACTCACTAGACGGTAAACGCTTACGTCCAACCCTTTTTTTTTTGGAAGTACTTATTTCGGTGGTTCTGGTTAATAGCAGAGGTTCGCGGGGCTACAGAGCACCCACGCCCCTCTATAAACTTTCAGAAGTAAAATACAACTGAAATATTTTAGCACGAACAGAAGGGGAGTTGACGTGGCAGACTCCTGGCCAAAATAGACAGACCATTTCACTACACAAAGAACCGATTCTTCTGCTGGATGTCACCCATGAACTTCATAAACTTTTTCTTTTGTCTTTATTATGTAATCTCCAGGAATTATTCACACCAACACAACACACCAATTTCATCAGCAGAATAAATTCTATTTTTTTTTTGTTGCAAGATTATGCATTTATTAAAAGGCGATTGGCAGCCAATTAAATTGCCGAATTAAACTTTTACAGAGGATTGTTAGTCATAGTGCATAGAAAATCATACAAAGATATCAGATATTGTCTTTCCCCCACAAAGACCCACACAAACGTTTACGTTGACCATTCAAACCAAATATTTCGCGTGATTTTAAAGACCCTGTGGAATCACCTTTCAGACACGTGATTATTATTACTTTTTTCAAATGTTACAACATTGATTGGAAGCCCACGGCACAGACACAGTGCCGATTGGTTAAAATATGAATTGCATGTTATTTACCTAAGCTCCTGTAGTGAGCACTGGCAGTATAAAAAAACTGTCGCTTTTACTATAAAAAACGACAAAGAAGGTTGAAATCTAAACAGAACAAAATAGACGGAATATCGTAGTATGTAATGTCTTACATTCTTCGTGTATAACTATTAAAAGTTAGGATTTGGATTGCACAAGGTCTTTAAAGTCTGCACAGCCCCCCCCCCACCCCCCCACCCCATGTTGTACACACATGCTTAAGATAAAGAAAGTCATACTTTATGATAAATCCTTATCCTGAATGGAATTCTGGCATTCAGCTATTGTTTGAAGGAGGAAATTAATCTACTGACAGATTAAACAAAATGGGGGTTCAAATGACTGTGGTTTGAGTGAATATTTACTCGTAAAGACAGTAATCACAGTAGTGTGGCACGGCTACAAAACATGAATCCTGCGTCGATAAGCTAGAGGTACACGTTGGCTTTGCTTTCATAGTTCTTTCAGATGGTTTGCTTGTGCGTTTCAGATCATTGGTTGTAGCTTGAAGGTTGTCTCTACACCTCTCACATTTACCCAAGGGCTGTCGATTCACTCACCAAACTGACTCACTCATTCGCACACTCATTCATTCCACTCACCCCAAAACATTCCACAGAATATTGAGTCCAGCAATTTCACACCGATACTCAGCAAGTTTAAATGCAATTTTTAAATTAATGCACCAGTATATATTCTGGTTTTTATTTCATCTTAAAAGTTCCAAAACTCCATAATCTGATCCTCAGAGGAGCTCTGTGTGTGCGTGCATGTGCGTTTCTGTGTGTATGTGTGTGTGTCTGTGTGTGTACTTGTGTGTATGTGTGTGTGTGTGTGTGTGCTTGTGTGTATGTGGGTGTGCATGTGCATTGTACGTGTGTTTGTAGTGTGTGTGTCTGTGTGCGTGTGTGTGTGTGTCTGTGTGTACTGGCTCAGGTGCTCCTGCTTCAGGCACAGACAGGTCACTGTGGGACTGGTTGCCTGTGCCTTCATGAACGACCGCACCGTGACACAGGTGGAGAAAGAGAGAGAGAGAGAGACGGAGGAAGAGAAACAGTGCCTGATCTTCCAAGCATCGAGCACTTGAAGCATCAAAGGTTTCTGACGTTCTGTGGACTTTTTGCCTCATCAAGCTAGAAATTTCCTTTCGAGTCCTCATAAATGTACCTGCATCAGAAGTAGTGCGAGAACCCTGTGGAAACGTTAGGGTGTGCCCCGCACAACTTTTAAAATACTTCTGCTTTTCTCTCCAGCAAATGTTTTCGTGGCCACCCGTCTCTCTTTCTCCACCTGTAGCATTTTCCGGTCGGTCGACAGGGACACCCTTCCCAGCGCCGCCTCCCAAAAACATCTGACCCGCCCAAGTAACAGGGAGAGGAAAAGAGAGGGGGAGAAAGAGAGGGCAAACAGAGAGAGAGAGAGAGGAAGGAAGAGAAGCCGCTTCCCTCTGCCGACGGTGGCCCTGGGTGTCGGTCGTTGATGACATCACAAAGGGGGCCGCTCGCGGTGAGAGGGAAATGGCTGAGCTACCCCTGGTGTACGACCCCGAACCCGCCAACCCTCAAAATGGAGGACGTAAGTAAATAAGGGTTAGACCAAGGGGTAGTGAGAGAAAAGATACAGACAGAGCAGATGCAGCCCGAGAAAGAAGAGAGAGACTGACCTCAGATCAGCTCGGGCTTTCTGAAGGGTAAAGGTAAATGGCTGGAATGGGGTCACGAGAACTGATCCTGGATCAGTGATAGACAGCAAGGAAAGGGGGAAGGGGGGTGGTTACTCAGTAAAACGGTGGGTCAGAGCTCAAGGGAGGCCTTACGAAGATCAAGTGACGCAGATCTCGCTGGCCCAGACCGGCGGCTTGCTGTCGTAGGGGACGAAGGGCTGCCGGGATGCTGGCCCCGCCCCTTCCTCCGCTGCCCCTTCCTCCTCCTCTCCTCCCGTGTCTACGCCCCCGGCGGGGCGTGTCCATCCGGGCTGCTCCAATCCCGGCTGGGCAGAGAAGGGCCTTTCCAGAACCTTCAGAACGCGCTGGACCTGGCCAAGAAAGACGATTTGCACAAACGGAAATTTGTCTCCGACGACATGTACAGACTTACAAATGTTTCGCACTTTCTCAAGTTGTTATCTGTCGCATGACAGACATCGTGGTTTAATTTGAAGCTATTCTATGTCCATTTTTCAATGGAAGGCCTGAAAACAAACTAGCTAGCTTTTAAAAAAAAAATGTGACAACAAAATTTCATATGTAAAAGAAAGTACCATGTAGACTGGGGATAGTGCCAGATAAAATACTTTCTTCCATATTTCGATTTTCACAAGAATACTGCCTTGACTGCCCAAAAAATATGAACGCATGGCCGGAAAATCCAGGAAGTTGCCACTCCGGCCCCTTGCCCTGTTCCTCTTTACCCGACCCTGTTCCCTCACCTCAGAGAAGTCCCCGGCCTCCGCCGCCTCAATGGCATTCTGGGCGATGTAGTTGCGGAGCACCACGCGGGGGTTGGCGCTGTCCATCGCGCGCGCCCTCTCCTCCTCCACCATCCGCGGGTCGCTCTGCCCGCCGTGCTCCCGCGCCAGCCGTTTCCTAGGGAACGGCACACGGTCCTGTCATCTCGATCGGCGATAACGGAACGAGGTCAAGACGCCTCACAGGTAGAAAACAGAGAGGCGCTCAGCCAATCGTGACGCACGTTAGCAGCAACCAATAGAGCGATGCCAGCGGTCAGTGGTGCACACTTTCTAGATATTCTTTGTAGATCTATTTGTACTGTTTGACCCAGCACTTTGGCAGTATCTGTACTGTTTGACCCAGCACTATGATCATACCTGTACTGTCTGACCCAGCGCTCTGCCTGTACCTGTACTGTCTGACCCAGCGGGTCCAGTCCTCTGTCTGCTTGGCCCTCAGGTCCTCCTGGTTGGTGTCCACCAGCTCCTTCAGCCTGGCCAGGCGCTCCAGCTGCTTGGAGACGGCCTTCTTGTCCGCCAACATCTGGAACAGGGCGGGGTTGCTCTCCGCCAGAGAGAGCACCATCACCAGCTCCCTGGGAGGAGAGGGAGAGGGGGAGAGAGGGAGGGAGGGAGGGAGGGAGGGGAGGAGAGAGGGAGGGAGAGAAGATCAATCCTGTCATGCTCCTCGTCATCCACAGGGGAACACCCCATCCACACATTTGAATTCCCACACGTGCTATGTCAGGCCTCCAGCAATTGTGTTTAGAAATGACACACTTCACATCAAACTTGTATTTTTATCCGCTTTATAAATTGGATAAAGTATGTGGACAGCCTTATTGTGTGGGTTAATTAACACTTTAAATGTCAGAAGAAATGTAAGAAAAATGTCAAAGGTATTCTAATGCTAGTAATGAGGTTGTCAACAGTATTATAAAAGTAATGAAGCACAGAAGCACACTCTATGCTCATGTACTATGAGGTACATTCTCACTAGTATGCTTTGAAGAATGCAATACTCAATACAAAAGTCAGTAGTGTATAACAGGACACTAGCATGTGTCTCCTGGTAGTATGGCGCCCCCTACAGGCCGGGAGGTGCTTTTTCCTCACCGATGGTCCATGGTGGGCTTGTTAGCCTCCTTCAGCTCTTCCAGAGTGGAGCATTGCTCCATGAGGAGGTCCACGGAGCGCCCCAGCGCCTCCTCCTCCTCCTCCTGCGTCTCCTCTCCTGACGGACAGGGTACCTGGCTCAGACACCGGAAGGTGTTGGTGAAATCCGCACCTGGTGGAGAAAAAAAGGGGGAGGGGGTGAGAGCAAGAGAAAATTAGGGAGAATACATGAGAAAAGACCAGAGTGAGGATGGAGGAGGTGGAGAGAAAAAGTTGGTAGAGAGAGAGAGCAAGAGAGACTTCAGTTTGTCCCTCCTCTCTCCCCGTAGCTGAACTGTTAGTAGTTTGTCCTTCCTCTCTCTCCGTACCAGAGCTGTTAGTAGTTAGTTTGTCCCTCCTCTCTCTCTCTGTACCTGAGCTGTTAGTAGTTTGTCCCGCCTCTCTGTCCGTACCTGAGCTGTCAGTAGTTTGTCCCTCCTCTCTCTCTCCGTACCTGAGCTGTTAGTAGTTTGTCCTTCCTCTCTCTCCGTACCTGTGTTGTGCATGGTCTGCAGGAGCTCAGTGACGAGCATCTCGTCCTCCGGCTCCTCCTTCCGAAGGAGGCCCAGCTTCTTCCTCATGTTGCCCAGGTAGAAGCCGTTGTAGAGGGGCAGGTACTCGTCCAGGACGGCCTCCGCGCTCTGGGGGCTGAGCTCCGGGCCCAGAGCCTCCGCCAGGCGGGCCAGGTTCCAGCGGCACACCGCCGGCTGGGCCTGGTAGGAGTAGCGGCTCGAGGTGTCCGAGGCGTTGCACACAAAGTCCGGGTCGAACCTGCGGACGGGGCGGGGCGGGGCGGGACGCGGACGCACGGGGAAAGAGGGACGTTCAGAACTCCGAAATCAAACAACGGTCGGAACAAAGACGAGCCAACAAACCAAAAAGTTTATCACGCCATCTTTTATGGTTTTTATGGCTCGTTCTGATGCTGTCTGACTTGCATCACGGTTGAAGGTTAAGCACGGTTAACCCACATTTACTGCTACATTGAAGTTACCCTTACAATGACAGGACTGAGAATGCTGCAGGGCAGGTCTCAAAACTGATCACATGACTGAAGGGAACGCACTTATGTTCTCTTGCGTTGCAAATGGGTCTGGATAAGACCTGCTAAATTAACGTAAAGCAATACAACACACAAATGTTCTTTTCTAATTCAGGGTAAACTTGATACCTGCAGGCCAGGAGCCCATGGCGGGGTCAGTTAGAGGGGGCGGGGCATCTGGTGGAGCGCTCACCTGTCCATGAAGCCGAAGGGCCCGTAGTCCAGGGTCACGCCCACGATGCTCAGGTTGTCCGTGTTGAGCACGCCGTGGCAGAAGCCCACGCACTGCCACTGGGCCACCAGCCTCGCCGTCCGGACCGTCACCTGAAACGAGTTCGCAGCCGCGCGTCACCCCTCGTCCGTTTCCAGAGCGACGGCTCGCCTTCTGCAGCTGGGTTATCGTTTCCCAAAACCCACGTGGGTGATGGCTTCTGTTCTAGCCCAGCATTAGAAATCAATTCAATTCATTTTTGTAATTGGTGACCGTAATATATACATGTGAGTAAGCTTAGAGAAACAGAGGGTACTAGGGCCCAATCCCAGAGTTGGACAACAGAGGACAGGTTCTCCAGTTAGGAGGGACACTAGGTCAAACCAGTTAACAACTCGACTGTCATCCAGGACAGAGAGGTACAGTCTTCACAATAGACGAGGATACTAGGGTCAACCGTAGACAACATGTGTTAGCAGTCAGAGTTAGCACAGTGAAGGGTCCATCAGTGACACAGGGTACTAGTTCTCTCGATACAGACGTACAGTCAGAGTACAGTGGCCAGAGTACACAGAGGAGAAAGATATGCGCTCAAGACGACCGTAGCGGCGGTTCAGTCGTGTACTGCGACGCGACTGGCTCCAGCACCTCTCTGAAGAAGGCGGCGTTCCTCTCGGCCCGGTCCGCGTGGTTCCGCTGGACCTCGGGGTAGAAGGTCTCGATGACGTAATCCAGGAGCTGGGCCCGTATGTCGTTCCGGCCGACGCTGGGCCCCTGTCGGCCCGTCAGGTCATCCGCGGGCTTGAAGATCTCGAAGGAGCCGAACCTGAACCCAGGAACGCAAACGCAAGCAGTGAGATGTAGGAAGGTGGTGGTCACGACACCACAAACCGCCCATTAAGAACCTGACCACGGTCTGAGCTGGCACATCCCTGGCATGGCCTATCGCTTCCAGTTATTTGAAAAGAGGGGTTCAAGAACACTGACTTAGAATTGAGAAAGAAACATTCCAAAAAAACTACTCTTCAAAGGGCTTATTGTGTGAAGGCATGTTTTCAATAGAAAAACAGGGGCTTTTGGCTCTTGGCTGGACTTTCCCTCTAAAGGCAGCCCATAGGAGCAACACAGCAGGCGACCAACGAGGAAGAGGAGGGCTGCTGACCGGATGAAGGTGGGCGCGATGCGGAGGACCACCGAGCACCTCTCCAGGCGGGGCCGGCCGTCGTAGAAGACGTCCCGCGCCACGCGGAGGTCGGACGTCACCACCGAGCCGGCCCGGGTGGTGGGCACGCCCAGCCCGAACATGGCCTCGCTGCACAGGAACTCCCGGATGCTGGAGCGGAGCACCTTACGCCCGTCGGCCTGCCTGGTGAAGAGGGGCGAGGGGCGGAATCGCATTGCAAATGGTTGCCATTCTGCTAATATCACATCACCACCACTCAAGTTTCATACTAGCCCACCTGCACAAGACTTTGCTCGGTCGGCTTACTTCAGTAGAAGCAGCTCCTGATCAGACCACCCACAAATTAAACTCTGTGAATGTTTGAGTAACTGTAGCATTATGTTTAGAAAGAAACGTTGCTGTTGTGTTCAAATGTTCATTTTTGGCGTATGATTTAAAAACAAATATATTCAAAAAATATTTAAAACAGTCTCAAATGTTCTGCACGTCTGAAAACTGTGTGACCAAGGCAATACGGGTTAATTCAATCGTAATGTCCTTTTAAAAATATCAACTAATAACTGTCCACACAGGGAGTGTAGAATACTGTACATAAATCGCATAGGAAAACACCAATTGCCTATTGCACAGAATCCAATTACCATTTAAGAATACATAGACGGTATGGAAGCAAATAAGGAGAATCGAGGTCTATCCTGCATAGCTGTCATTTATAAGAGGCCATTCTCAAATAACCTATCAGCACATAGTTCAGCAATAAATAATGTACGAGAAGGTCGTCGTTTTAAACGTTCCTTCTAATCACCTGCACTGCTTAACACGCTCAATCAGGCATAAGCTCTTTACCTCGATTGACTCTCAAACACTTGGCCTTTTTCCCCTCAAATTGATTTAAACCAGTCATTTTTACTGTTCAGATTCGTAAGGCGGAAAAAATTCACCGTGTAAAACAGAACTAAAGTATTCATTTCTGTGGCACGGGCTGACAGAATTTGGACAATTGGAAAACAGTTTTGTTTTTTCATCTGGGAAGTTAAGTGCAATAACTGAAAAATTTTATTAGCATGAGCTGGGAATTAAGTGTGACTGCTGGATTATCCTTTAATCTGCCTTGCACCCGTGCAAGTGCAGTGCAGAGTGACAGCCTCGTGACAATGCTAACAGCACAGCGCCTGTGTCAGGGCAAAAAAAAAAAAAAGCTCACGGTTTAACATTGTTTGAATACAAAATAGAGGTTAAAATCACCTCCCACACAATCTCCATTTGCTAAACTCGAATAGATAGTGTCTTCAGGTTTCCCTGTTAACATTCACATTTCATATGAGGACCCAGTTTAGTTGCCCTTCTCTGTGCTTTCCCCTCTCAAGAGCTATCCTTCTTATCATGAAGTGCCAAAAGAAAGAGCTGAACTGCTCAAATAACTGCTTGTGAACCCAAAAGCATTCATTTTTGCCAGTGTGAATGCATTTGTATCATGAAGGAATTATTCTCCCCAAGTTATAAATAGGAAAAGGGGGATCTAACTCATGAGAGAGTACATCTGTCATACACAACAGAATAACTACCATGGCATTTGCCTGCACATACACTTTATAAACAAATGTAAGTATGTTAAATCAAAAAGAGAAACTATTTGCAAAGTTGTATTAGAAAAAAACGAGCAAAATAAAACTTTAATGCATATACCACAGTGAGATCCCATGGTCCTTCTGATGTACTATGGTTTTTAATTGACAAAACAAAATAAACTTTGAAGGAGACACTGTTATAAAGACGCTTTAGAGAAAAACACAAAAGAATAATAAGAATAAATTAAGAAAGACAGCTGAAATTGAGCTTTGCTTTCAAAACCCCATTTGACATGCGACGCCAAAATTAGGCTAGCAGGCTATTTTATATGGTATTAGAATATTTTGCAGCAACAAGGAGCAGATGTTCAGGAAGTTCATACGCACATATTTTTCAAACTTTCGTGTTCCAAAAAAAGTGAAATATTTTTGAATGCCAGTTAATTAAATACTATGTCCTATCATTTCAATAAAAAAACCAGCACCTTGGAGGTTTATTGTTGTCGTTTTTATTAAAAACGAGCGTGTGGCGCAGTTCGTAAGGCAAGTGTCAACACGTGCAAATACCAGCCAGTTTCCAAGTTACCTTGAATAAGGCGTCAGTCCTGCGCCCTTAACCTGGATCTCCCACCGGCCACAGGGGTTTTCATTAAGCAGGTCGACACTTTGATCGGCTGGAGCCTTCACTTCACCCAGATAACATGCCGCTCCATCGCCCAGCTGTCCAGCAAAGTGTCCGAACTGATGACCGCAGTAACAATGGGCTGCCGGTTCAGAACCGGGCATCAGCTTCGAACCACTCAAATACTCCGGACCGAGAGGATCGCGCAGGACTTCGTCTGCATTGAGCCCAAGCAATGCCAACGCAGGTTCAGAAACAGCCACAAATTTGGGGTTGACCAAAGGTTGCGGCTGAACTCGAGAGAAACACGCTCCTTTCACGATCCGCACCCCAGATTCCTCAGATGGGTCGATTGGAAGTTTCTTCAGAGCGACATTGTCGAAGTGAAGACACTCCAAGGGTGAACGACTAAATGCCGAACCCATGGGGTCCATCCCGGCTGTGAAAAGGGATCTAAATAATATCAAACAGGGACGAAAAATGTGAGTGCGACCCGAAAAGGAAGCAGCCATTCAACTGTAGCCACCCAGTAGTAGGGCAGCGTTATAAAAGCGTTACCACTGACGGTTTCATAATGCAATTTACGTACGTCGCTAACTACATAAGCCAGCAGTAACTAGAAACCAAGCTGATGTAACGCTGCGTTTGCTAAAATAAACCTATCAAACGTATCGGAAGTAGTACGGCTCTATTATTGGTCCGCAAGGAAACAGTGCGTTGCTCGGAACTAAAAGCTGAAAGCGATAAACGTGCAGCTGTGGTATTTTTTAACGCTGTACAACGTACTGAAATTGAAACATAACCGGCAGCTTGACAACTGTTTTAAATGGCTTGCACGAGAGCTCCATGACAATAATTATGTTTTCCTCCATTTAGATTGGTGTATGGGGTTATGTCCTTTTATAGAACACAAGCAGACCAAATATCGATTGCAAAAAGTAAAACAATATCTCCACAGGGAGTTACACAAGAAGCGAGGAGGTATGACACCTCTGGGGACCAAGTACAGTAACATGAAATTTTTTCTTGCCCAACTGAGCATTCTGCATGGGAAAATGTGAACATTTCTTGACCATTGAGAAAAATAAACCAAGACAAAGAAAGTCTGAACCAGTTTTAAATATAGAGATCTGCATGTAGCATCATTTTAATTTAAAATCTTGTAGTTCAATACAGTCTAGGCTTCAGTATTTAGCTAGTTGCTTACAGTGACAACTTTCAAAAGGGCAAGAGGCCAATATTTATAGCAGCTATGTTACTCCTGAACATACAAAAATCATTTTTAACAGTTGGGACAGACATAAACAGACACACAAAGAGCATTGCAGAAAGTTGATGCTGGTAGGTTTGGCTTGTCTGTAACACGTTTAATGGGTATGGAGGAAGAAGGAACGACTGCATTTGTACTTGTGGCACAGATGTTTAAAACACAGAATCAAGACTCCCGCAACACAGAATGAATTATGAACTCCAGGCGTTGACCCTCAAGACAGATTTCATACTACCAATAAAAGCTGGTTGCGTCTTGCTGGTAGTTATATCATTGGCCCTCGCAAAGGTGACTTTGACAGGTCTGCTGCATTCTGGGTGCTAAGGATTGGTCAGACAGGCACATCAAAACCTCTCAAGGTTCTGTCAGCTGGGTGTAGTGACCAGAGCAGACTTACCGGCCATTTTACACATTCTGCACAGAGGGGCACGAGCATCCCCATACAGCTGGTGTCCCACCACGCTTTCAAGGTGATTGAATGTCATTACCCTCCTTAACAAACGTAGCACAGCTAAGTTATCAACCTTCTCGGTTTAAAGTAGAGAAATGCGCAGAGAGAGATGAACTTTTACCAAAGTGAGGTATGATGGAAGTGAGGTAACAGACAAATAATCTCTCCCATCTTTTCAACCGACCAATCGCACTGCACGACACAGGCCTCTGGGCAGTTTCAAAATTTGGGGTACCCTCGAACATGGCCGGTTTTCTTCCGTTTCAGTCTGTCCCGTGACCCTCTCAGCACAGAAAGCGTTAAATACTCTTTCAACCCTAGTGGTAACCCTGGCAAGACCAGGTGGACCGGATTACTGGTCAAAGACCGAGACTCGGTTCTGTTACTGAACATCAGGCCGCGATGGCACTTCCTGTTTGGGGCTGGAGACAGACGACGTAACCGACAGACAGACAGACAGACAGACAGAGGCAGAAATGGACAGACTGACAGAGGCTGCAGCACAGAACAGCCACAGACAGAAGGCAGCAGTGAAAGCAGAAGTAGTAAGGCTTCGAAACGACCCGCCCCCATACACACCAAAACACCTTTACAAAGGAAACACGTTCCCATTTCAACACATGCTGCAGAAACAGGCACCCCCCTTGTATCTTGCATTCAAAACAACTCAAGCGGGCCTTTTTAACATCAGATACCACTTGAACAAACAAATGCATTTGAATTGCATTTGCGCATGCACACAAGTTTTGAGTATTACAATACTTCGCTTTAAGTCTTGTACAAATCAGTTGTTAGTCATTTCACCCCCCCCCCCCTTTCGTAAACTGCAAGTAGAAAAAAACAACAAAAACAAGGTGCTAGATCAAAAATGTAGCGATGGGTTTCATCATTATACAAGGTTTCACCGTGATACGAGGAGCAAGCCTTCATTTTAAGGTTCTTGTAGGCCACCTGAAAAATGCATTGCAGGGCTGCATGCAGCATGGTTTAGGGGTTTGGGAGCTAGAAAGGCTGAGGTAATGTGACTACCAATACATACAAGTCTATTATTACTTCGTAACAATTATAAAAAATGTTTTTTTTCCCCCCCAAAATGAAGGCTTTTGCTGCTTGCTTTTGACAGGTTGCAAACAGAAAATTCAACCCATTCTGCATTTAAAAAAAAAGAAATGCTACATATGTATGCTACATAAATTACCACAGCGTGCGAATCAAAGCAGAGCTTCCAGGTTCGGGTCTGTGTATGCGGGTTTTCGAATCAATGAAGTGTTGCTGAAAACGTGTCGGTTCATCCGTGTCACTTTCATCAACCACATTCGACCGTGCCGCGGATGCAGTACAAATGATGCAGAATCAGTGACCGCATGTCCGTATTCTCATTAATGAGAACTCACCCGTCGGTCTATAATTAAATCAATTACAAATGTACCCAACTTTCAGGAGAAATTGCTTGGCATATAGCACGCTGCCACTTATCTGTCTAAAGGTCATGGGATGTAAATACGGGTTAAATGTTCCATATCACGTGCATAGCTATTTATGACAAGGTAGCCAGGAAAGGGTGGACCATCGCTCAGAAAATGTTAAAGGTGTATAATTATGAACGAATAATAGGTTATTAAAAGTCAGGTGTTGTAATACACAGCTTGAAATGAAAACCAGCATACACAGTTGGCTCCGGAAGCTTCTAGAAAGGAGTTCGGGCAGCCGCGCATTATCGTGCATCTCAAACGCATGTTTTAGCCATTAGCCCATCCTGAGAGAAACTGAGAGTCAAATCCCCAAATCCTGAATACCTCGGGCTGCTTTCAAAGGCAGGTCTGTGACATCACCACCAGAGTGCCGTTACCCAGCAACGGGAGCGTGAGGCTCCATTGACCCCGCAACCGGCAGAGCGAGAACGAGCCGTCAATCTCAGACTCGTCTGAACCAATCCAGAGGGATTTGCGCGGAGCAGCAAAACGCAACGATTGGTTCAAAAGTCACCAAAGGTGACTGGCTCATGGTAGCCCTGCCAATCCCCGCCCCCCCCCCCCAGGAAGTTTCATTCTCCCATTGATGCTTTTACACTTCAAAAGGTTAATACAAGGATACCGAGGAGCCTTGAGATAATCATAAACCATCACTTTCATATCATTTGATACGATAAAACATTATCATTTTGTGATACGCACCTGGATTAAAACCAGGCGAGAAAGTTCTAGAAAGTCAGCGGATTAACTCCAGGGACAGGGGCTGGCCAAACTGATCGCATGCAGATGGACGCTCTTTGCTTTTTTTACTCACTCAATGGGAAGAGGCGGTCAACCTGACCCAGGATCAGTTCTTTGCGGCAGAAAAATACCTGACTTGAGTGCACAGGTGGACAGAGACTCCCCTCAAACACTGACCTAGGATCAGTTTAGATTCCTAGCCTCGGAAGGTAAAAAAAAAATATCCATGTAATTGTTTGGGATCTAAAGAGCAAAAAAATATAGAAATCATTTGCATATGTTTCGTTTTCATTTTCTTATTTTATTTTATTTTTTTTTTTAAAGAGGCCCACCAGATTCTTTTCTCCCACTATACATTCCTCTTTCTCCAACCGCTCCCTCCATCTCAGATCTGTGGGATTGACAGGAGGCACTGTTCCGGTCGTGTGTGCGTAACGCCTCAGTTAGCGACGTAGCTGGCGACGTAGCCCGCGGCGTCCCCGCCACATTCACATTTACAAGAAAAAAAAAAAAAGAAAAAAAAAAGAAAAAACATTTTGCAACAACCAAGATGGTCTATTTGCGGTCGACTGCGACGCGAGAGAGAAGCGCAACGCTGACCGTCGTGGCTGCTTGACCGCGAAACCTCGGCGAACGGCAATTCGCCCCGGGAATAATTTGTTAGCGACCAATGGCGCCGTTACGGTTATTAGAGTTACTGTAGTGGTAATTATCGTTTGGCTCTGTGAGATGTTAGCACTGCGCTGCTATGGTTAGCTGCTAGGTCGCGGCTAACCAAGCTGAAAAATAATTCTGACTGTAACCACGGCAACTGGCTCGCTCCAGAGCCCCCATTCATAAAGCCTCTCCGGGAACGAGCTGAACTGGGATTGGATTTCTTGCGTCCGTTTCACAGCCTCGTGCATTCGGAGCTAAATTTAAAAACTGATCCGAGATCAGTGCTCTTAGTCTGAGGTGCTTAGTGAACACGGGGCCTGGCCCGTCGGCCACTTCATTGCGTTCGGTCGCTGTGGTATTCGACAAAGACCCGCTGTACCAACACATAAACCGCATAGATTCCATTTTAAAAAGTAACAATTAATTAAAACTAAGTCGCTATTAAAACGCCATTGCATTGTGGGAGATATGCATAGTCTTTGGTGGCCACACACCTGCACCGAGCAGGTAAAAAAAACACAAAGCTCTAAGACCAAGTTAGCAGGAGAGCTGATCTAGAGTCAGGCTCCCTCGGTCATACCCCGACCTCAGCCACGATGAGCCGAGAGGCCAAACTGATCGGAGATCAGCGCTCCTGCTCCAAGATACTTCAGCGATACGGACCCAGGTTCGGGCCAAGCCGGGGACACCGGGATTCAATCCACAAAAGGGGAATTCCAGCCAAAATTCATCGTTTACCGTCGGCCATCACCTTAAGAAGAATTTACCCGTCTCTTTTCGAATGCGTCAGGAATAATACTGTAGGTCGGAAAAAAATTTTTTAATGTACGGAGCCACGCCCCAAACAACGGGTATACGGCTTCGCCTGTCCCCGTCGTAGAGCAGAAAAAAGCTGAAAATTTAGCGGGGCTGCAGTTCTGATCAAAGTATAAAGACTCCAAACCGTCAGTTACGCCAGTTACTTATCGTGCCTTCAGAAATACAGAGAGACCGGCAGATCTGTCGTCATTATACAGTATTGTCCAATTCATAGGAGACCTCCATTCACTTAAATGAGGTGGTGAACGACTTAGATTTGACACACGAAAAAACAGGTCAAGCCAATTATTCCGAAGGTAAGATGGCACAAAAAAAATCCAGATTTTTTGGGTGGAGTTCCCTTTTCCGGCACAGGGGGCGAGCAGACCCGCTACTGGTCGACCCGGTAAAGTGCTGGTTTTTAACAGGGCGGTCGGCGGGGCACTTTTCTCGCGATCTTGCGGAGGCGTCGCTGGCGGTATTCTCCGCGAACAGACGCTTCGCTCCGACGGTCTCCGCCCCTGTGACCTCCCCCCCCCGCTGATCTCAGATCAGTCTCGCGGCTCAGCCAGGCCCGCGATGGCTGATCTGGGATCAGCTGGGGTTTCGGATCTCCGGGCGAGTAACGGTCCTCCTCCGCAAGGAACAGTCCACTGTAACACGTTTGGGGGGGGATTTTAAACAAAGTCAAGGCAGCCATTTTAAAAACCTTCTAAGTATCCTGGTGTTATTCACGTTGCAGACAGAACAGACACTTTGAGGTTCCGTGCACGGACCAATAAAAGTTTGGTGGGCGGAGCCCGAGGGAAGAGAAGAGGGCGTGGTCTGACCCTCGTTCCTCCGGACTCGGCCATTCGTTTTGCCCAGGAACGGTGAGCCCCCTCCCCCCAAGCCCCGCCCCTTGTGTTTTAAGGCCAGTGGGTGTTGTACGCAGTCTGTCCGGGGGGGGGGGGCGGAGCTTCCAGTTAGGGGGCGGGGGGAGGTCGTAGGCTCTCCAGGAGCGACTGGACCGCCGGCACGGACAGAAGGACCCTCCCAATGCCCCCTCCCGCCCGGTAACAGGCGTAGCCCAGCACTCCCAGCATCGCCCCCTTCAGCACCGTCCGTAGCAGCCAGCTGAACCGGGAGGGCGGAGCCACACTGCAACGGGGGGGGGGAGAGAGAACATTCCGGATTTATAGGTTCTATCACACAGACATACAGTTAGCTGCCAAACTACGAGTCTCACGAATGATTAACCGATATGCTTAAGGAACCCAATGCGTTTATTGCTTCACAAGTGGCTTCAGAGAGTCCTGTGTCGCCCTCTAGGGGCTGGAGGTCAAAACTACAAGTCACAAAAGCAGTTAGGACCCTAATTATCTAAACTCTATTTCAGTTTGGAGTATATAAACACTAAATAAATAAAAATAACCCACCTCATGATCTCGTGAATGTTGAGTTGTTGGTCCCAGTTCCTTTCGATGCCCGGGACGTGGCCCATTCCAACCACTCCTACAACCACTGCAGGCACTTCTGAGAGACACGGAGGAAAAAGAAGATTCTGAAGGTACGCCCTCGTTCCTCATATATCCGCACTCCAACATCACAACATCTTAATTAATTAATTACTTAATAAAAACATTCCCATCGATAATTCCTGTGGAGAATTTCTGCTGTTTTAGTGGATCACTATGCAAACGTGTATCCATTTTATACCCCTACAGAAAGGCATTGGGACTGCAGTAAATTTAAGAGCCGATGCAGTCGTTCTAGCCATTTCTCAGCGCTTCTCGATTCTTCTGCATACTGTCTATGGCCCGAAAAGCCATTCGGGAAGAAATGTAACGCATCCCCAAATCTACCAGATGGCAGGCTGAATTTATGACAAGCAGGCATTCAACCAAGAACTCTATTCTCACTCGCAGCGACAGCCAGTGATATCCTGGGTAGGGAACGCAAGGGATCACTAGCCAATCAGATGGGGGCGGTCAGGTGACCGTATGACACCGGGGTCAACACCCCTACTATTCCGCGTAACCTCTGATGACCAAGGCGAGGCCCATGGTGGAGGAGGTGGGGGCCTGCAGAACTCACTCTGGCCATTAGGGGGCGCCTCCACACAGCGCGCGGCCTGCCGGAGGGTGTGGGTGAGGTAGATGTCTCTCTCGGCCACGATGGTGCGGTGGAGGGCCGGGAACTCCCCTATCATCTCCGACATGGTCTGCTCCAGCAGGTCCTTCTGCTTGCACTTCTCCACGTCCTCCTTACTGAAAAAACACACATACACACGCACAACTGAAAACAAATACTCCAACTGAATCAAGCCAGACCCAGAAACTCTTTCCATTCCCATATAAAAATGTGTCATGTAGTAAATAAATATCCTAACTAATTCCACAGTGCCAAGATTCACTGTTGCATCTGCACGTTAGTTATTTGGTGGCCATACCGACGGTTTCCAACTGTGGTCCCCACAAAGCCAGTGTGTTTACATGTGGAGAAAATTCAGTGTGTTTGAAGTCGTTGCCAGGCTAATACCTCTCTGCTGTAGGCCTGATCAATGCAGTTTGGTTCAGGGAAAATAAACCCGCCCATATTTCAGAAAGTGACAACACTTTCTAGCCAATGGCATCAGCTGAGTGAAAGCGGGTTGACCCACTGGGAACGACTCACTGAGAACGACTGGGCACGGGGCGTTTGAGGCCTGAGTCGTGAAACTAAAGTGAGTGAAACCCTCACAGAGACCCAAAGCATCTCTCCAGTGAAGGGACAGCACGCACTTGGTTTAGGCTTGAGGTTGGACCGCAGCGTTCGGTCGAACGGACCACGTCAACGACCGCGACCGGTGACCCGGAAAAGCACAAGCAACAGCGTGACCAATGGGAGCGGGAGCGTACCTGATCGGGTCGGACAGGAAGCAGAGACCCCAGGCCAGCCTCGCCTTCTGCCACAGGCTGAGCGCGGCGATGGCTCGTTTGAAGGTGACCGTGATTGGTCGGTCGCCCAGGTGGAACTTGCAGAAGGGCACCCGGCCTGCCTGGGGGATAGGCCAGACAGACAGACAGACAGGCTGAGACCCAAAGCATATGGTCGCACTCGCGCTGTGGGTAACGCACACACACACAGTCTCTCACACACACACACACACACACACACACAGTGTGCTGACCTCTTTGAAGGCCTCCCGGAACTCCCCGCCGGGGGCCATGCCCAGCTGCTCCGTGATGTGAGCCGACACCTTCAGCAGCAGAATCTGCATCAGCCCTGACATCACCCCATTCTGAGAGAGAGAGAGAGAGGGGAGGGAGGGGGAGAGAAGAGAGAGAGGAGGGAGGGAGGGAGAGAGGGAGAGAGGGAGAAAGAGAGAGGGAAAGGGAAAAGCAGATCCACTTAATACATACATCTCATTATGAGTTTAGATATCACAGAGAGAATGATACCGGCTCTTCATTAGCAGTAGGGTTAGATATCAGATAATGAAATCGTTTTTTTTCCCCATTAGCAGCGAGCTGACATCTCACAGAGAGAATGAAGTCAGCCCTTCATTAGCAGTGAGAATGAGAGAATGAAATCAATAATGTAATGTAACATGATGTAATGTGGTGTAGTGTAATGTAGAGTAATGCAATGCAACTTCATGGAGCTCAGGACCCACCTGTCTAATAGCCTGCTGCACCTTCTCCAGGTTGATGTCCTTGGCTTCTTTGAGCAGCGTTCTCTCGTCCATCTTCAGCATGGAGACCCTGTACTGGCAGAGCTCCACCACCACCACGTCCGGCTGCACGGCCCGAATGGTCTGGGGGGGGGGGGTTGGGGCGAGGCGGTTACGGTCAACTCACACACCCAGACCGGCAAGCTTCCCAAAAAACTAACAGTGTCAATGTAGCAGAGTAAAGACTACGTGATTCACATCAAAACAACATTACATGCCATTTCCATCCTCTATGGAAATGTAATATATTGAATGTGTTTCTATAGTCTACCATTTCAAATCAGAGGGTTTTTTTTATTTTTTTTAACATAAATATATTGCAACATCAGAAAGCAGATATAATGTGTACATTTGCTTATATATTTGGGAAGTGTTGCAGTATCTTGATAGTATATTCCTTTCCTTTAAATATATGTCCAGTGCGTTTACACAATCGGGAGCAATGAATCAGGATTCAGTTGGGGCGATTCGTTGTCGTCCGACTCCGGACTCGAGATTCGACGCGTCTAAATCTGGAAACTCCCTGCCGGTGGCGGCGGGCCCTCACCGTGGAGACGTCCTGCTTGCTGCTGTCGCTGAAGTGCGCCGTGCCCACCAGGTAGACCAGGCTGCCGTCGGGCGCGGTGAGGAGGGTGACCGTCTCCGGGAGGTCCGGCGAAGGCCGCCGCCGCTGGGCCCGCACCCGCCACAGGAGCGCCACCGCCTGGGCGTCGGCTGGACGGGGACCGCGCGGGCGACAAGACAGGAGGGATACGAGCTTTTGAGAAGAAATCTTAATGGACAAGTTGTGCTTTTCTTCCCCACGCTCAATCCACCCAAAATGGCCGACCATTCTCAGGTCTGGTTTGTGCTGCTTTTTATTTGCTTGGTTTCTGTTCTGTAACCATGGAAATGTAAAGTATATATACTTTTTGCCACTGCGAGAACCTCACGATCTCCTATCCAATCAGAACAGACCCGGAGTGTGAATCTCCTGCAGTGGGGTTGCCTGGCAACAGAAGGCTGTAAATTGAAGTCTGCGTCGCCAGATGTTCGACGTGCTCGGCTCGCGGTTCAGGTGGGATCTGGCGCCAGCGTCTGCTCCTTCGAAAGGGCTACCGTTTTTCACATTACCAAGGCAAACTCAACGCAGTTGACGAGAGAGGGAGAGACAAACAAGAGACTGGTCCTACAGTCAGTCTTCTCCGTAGGGCACCCACCAGGTACAGAGATTAATCCCTTAGCTTGTGCACTGAACGCTTCGAATGTTAGCACAAGCGCTCATTACAGTTAGCTGCGCGTACAGATCTTGTGAGAACAGACTTGTTGCAATTGTAGCTGCAATCCACAATTAAGTTGGATTAATGTAACATTTTTTTTTGCATTCTTGGGTGTATTGGCATGGAAGTGGTGGAAAAACAGTCCCGCCATCACAAGAACAGTCGGGACTGAAGAGCCATCTCTTCAGAGAACAGCTGAACTGAGCGCCTAACTTTCCTGCACTTACCCTCAAAACAAAAACTTCCCTCAAAACCCATCGCTTAAAGCAAGCAACAACAAAAAAAAAAAAACACTACTCTTTTGTGGACAGTAATTGCTCATCTTGAGAGTTTTTACTTGCTAAACGTGTCAACACAAAGTCGTCTTGTACACCAATTCAAAGCGCTCTAATTTGAAGCCCCTCTGGAAAAGAACCTCCGGCAAACTGAGGAGCAATTGCAGCACTATTTTGTCAGTCAGGGCCCTTGGAATTGCCTTAAACTCTCTCCCTCCAGCCACCTCCACCCACACCCCCACCCCATGGTGCCCCTGCAGAAATATGATGTAAATGTTTATGTAAATATGTACAGACAGACGGACCTGAGCAGAAACACACACACACACACACACACACACAGAAAGACAAAAGACTTACAGAGGCCTGGGGGTAGACTGGGTAATGTGTCGTCCTCAGAGGGGCCTACAGACTCCTCCTGGAAGGCCAGAAAGGGAGATAAATAAAATGAGGAAAAATCACCATGTGATCTAGGAAACCGGCATTCGACAATTTTACAGCAGGGCCTTAATTCTAGTGTCACGGTAGATAGTCTTTGTCTGGAGTCTATCTGGCCAGGAAATAAAGTAACAGTAGCTCACTATGCATGCACTAGTACTACTCAAAAGCAAAGCTTTGAAGACTTCCATGTCAAATTTACAGGACTTACAATTCACAAGCACCCTTAAACTTTAATGGGCATCTCTTCTTGCAACAAGGCATTTCTTTTTATTTGAAAACACAGGACAGGTTCACTAGTTTCACTCATTGCGGAGTCAGCGCTACAAACCTCCGAATTGCTTTCTTGGTCCATGGTTCAGGCCGTGGATACCGGTGAACTCTTCTCCCGCTTGCGTAACCGAAATGGACCACCCTGGTCAGAAACAACAGAGAACTCGCCGGTCATTTCACGGGTAGGACGCGACTCAAAAACGGAGCTTTCCCGGTCTACTGTTTCAAGTAACACCAAAAAGAGCATCTTAAGTAAGGCTCCTTTGTTAAAATTCATTTGAGCTGCATTACACACTGGGCTCTTGACCCGAAGAGCGTAATAGACTGAAACGCCATATGGCACATGCAGCCACTACCAATGCTGTTCTTTAAATTAACCAAATTTCGCCTCTAACATTTCAGTTAGATGCGAAAGAAAATAAAAGGTGAACAATGAATAGCATTTCATTGCATGGCCAACGGTGCCTATGCAAAAACAAGTAAAACTGTTTTTTCAGGGAACAAAAAACTTATGTGCTTTGGGCAGCGTATGCGTAAAGCTTACCGGCTTAATTTTTGTCAAACTGATCATGCAATTACAACACACCAACATGATTGCTACGCTACTCGACTTGTCGTTAACAGTACAACAAAACGTTTTACAGCTAAAGTTTTCAAGAATTATAAAGGTGTCAACGAAACAAAACAGCGATAAGTCAGGTGGGTATAGCGTAAACGTCTTAAAGACCCATTTATGTATGCATATGTACTGATCGGAAATTCTCTAAAGACAAAATACGAATGTCAGCGACCGAGCTAAAGTATTAGCTAACTCACATGAGAAAACTACACCGCTTCAAATAACGTCTCATCCGTGACACGACCAGAAAACACAGGTAGCAAGGCCTTGTCGACGGCAGTCATTTTCGCTCTTGCAACAGTTAGAAGTCTGATGCCACCTGGTTAGCCAGCTAGCACAGACCGTATGATTCACGTTTCTCGTAGGATTCAGTTTGCCAACTTACACTACAGCTGTTCTGAACTACGTCAGCTAACGTTAGCACACCGGCCGCTGGAACAGGTCGTCAACTACACAGCTTCCGCGATCAGGAAATCGATTACTTAGACTAGCTATTTAATGTCCCTCACATAGAATAGTCATCATTAACCAACTAGTCTAGCAATACCAGGATATTTACGATGAAACTTGAGAATCACTGAAACTGCAGTGTATTTTTTGAGGAATATCTATGTTGGGAACTTTGGTTAGCGCTAGTTAGCTTGACAGCTAATGTTAGGTTCACGACACGTACTAGCCAGCTAGCTCCCGATTCACAGGCATGAATAAACAAATCGGTCTTTGTCTGGCAAATATATTTAAATGTATGCATCTAAACGCACTATGATGAGTGTTTTTCTGTTCACTTCTTGCTCTTATGGAAAAAAAGATCGTACCAGCAGCCAGCTAGCATAATATATGCTACGTTAACTAAAGTTGACTTGCCAGCTCTATCACCGATTCTATGGCTTTGGTGACCCTAAAGAAGAATATTGTTGGAGCCATAAAGCGCTCCAACATAAATCACAAAATCACATAAAAAGAACTTGAATTGCGTGGCCCAGGGTCGGCCGTGGCCCTACGACTGCATAGTGTTTATCCCAGGCTGCCGGCGCAGTACTATTAGCAAGCAGGACAATCCATTAGTTAGTAGCCAAATGGCTAAATCATAATGTCGCATTTTAAAAGAAAGCCCATACCTAACACATTGCCAACGTTTACGCTAACTATTAAATACACATGTAACATTACTTAAAACTCATGACCACCTTACCTGACTGCTTTCACTTCTGCACTCCGTCTGACACGACTTCTCTACGCTTGCAAGGTATTCTGGGTATTGTAGTTAAGGCATATTGAAATACTGAAATATATATTGTGTATTCATATACTTGCAGAGGTGCTGTAAACTGACTTTGACATTTCCTCCCATTTGGACAAAGCCAAACAATTACAATTATAAAGCCAAACAATTATAATTTAACATTGGGGACATGTGAATGGATGTAATTCTTCTGTTTGTAGACACTGGAATCTAAGGCAAATGGGAAAGTAAAGGTGTATTCTGATACAGCAGTTCACAGATTGAGATAGTTACGTCGAACATGGTGAGACGAGTCAGTAAAGCCTATTATATATGTTTTTAAGATGTAAGTCAAGCGTTTGATAGTCCTGTGAAAATCACTGCGAGTTTCCATTCGCTGCTTCCTTTAGCGGCTCAGACACCAGACACAATGTGACGTCATTGCTTTAGCGATTGCAACTGTTGCGCAGGTGGTGCCTGCAGAACGAGGCCATATTTTACCATGAAATGACAGACGTCCAGCGTCAGTGATCTTCATTCCTGGTCCCGGCGGACCGCAGGGTCTGCTGGTTTTAGTTTTCGCCTGAATATTTGCAACCAAATCAGACCCAAGAAACCAGGTGAGATGAGTTGACAGTGTAATCAACTGCTTTAATTGATCAATTAAGTGCCGAGTAGCACAAAAAACCAGCAGACCCTGCGGCCCGCCAGGACCAGGAATGACTAGCTGTGCTATTTCTGATTTGGCCAACATATTTAAAGAGTCGCATTCATTTACTAATTATGTAGGCCTATTTCCAGCAGTTGTTAAAGAAACACTGTGCAAAAAAAAACAAACAAACAAAAAAAACCAAAACACCTTGGTTATTGAAAAAGAAAACTGCGAAAATGTTATTTTATTACGACTGCATGCTTATTATCGTCTTTTCTTTTTTATTGTCAATTATAGTTTAATACTGTCCTCACTTTATCCTTTTAGCACGTGCGTACTCTGGTTAAAAGCATAAAGCCGCGAGCATATTAAATTATGAAGAGCTGACTGTATTAAATAACCCAAGACCTGATTTAAACAAGCTGCCGAAAAAGCAATATAAAGCCAGAACCAATTACTCTCCTAGAGGATTCATCATTTGGGCAGCTTTTGACCTAGGATCTTTCCAGAATCGTGAGCTGAATCTTTATTTACGACTTTATGGATGCAGACGGATGCTTTGTCTCTGTCAAACTGTGAACTATGGGATAAATCAGGTTTTATAACTCCTAATCCCATTTTCCATTTTTCAGTATTTTTTTTCTTTCTGAAGCCTAAAATGCAAAAAAGGACATATCTGACAACTGGCATCCACCAGAGGAGCTGAGATTTTTAAAAATTAAAAACAGCTTTTATGTTGTGCGTTCACTGAATTTTATCACATCTCATAGACAGTGTAGGCAGACTCATGCAGGAGTCTGCAGGATTGATGATCTGACAACGCCCATTTTTCCCTATTTCAGTGTACACAGTGTTCTCTCTCTCCCTCTCTCTCCCTCTCTCTCCCTCTCCCTCTCCCTCCCTCCCCCAAAATAAACCATCATCATAACATACAAAAACACACAATAGGAGACAACGTAAACTTTAACCCTTTTTTTCCCCCAGAATATAAGCACAATCTTTATTTTGTCACATAAAAATCAAGGAAATTGCCATGACAACAAATGACCCCTTCCCTCGCATAGGATTTCGTTGTTATGCGAGGAGTGCTGACAAGATTTCGTGAATCAGTAAGTCTGTACTGTTCAATCACCATCAGTGCCCAGATAAATATTTAAGAACACTTATACCTATACACAAAATACAGTCAAACCCCGCCACATCGGGATGTGTACGAATTTTAACACAACGTATTGTTATTTTACTATAAGGTAAAGGTCAATAAATATTTCAGATGAGGCAAAATCCACACACTGGTCTCGTTCTACATCGGCTCTTGGTGTGAACCATACGATGTCTTCTTGCTGAGACAGGACACACAAACGAATCTTTCGAGCGTTAAACATCTTGAGTTATAATGGAGCATCTGTGTCGTTAGCTTAAACACTGTACAGTCGCGGGATATGTTTTCGCCTAATCGAGAGGAGGCTGACGAAATACACATTCGGTGTGAGTACACGGCTCCTTCACAGAGCACCTACACGAGACCCTTCATCGACTGCACAAATGGACACGAGACAAGCACGAGAATGCCCACACAGCCACAAAAGCGTTTTAAAAACCCACAGATATTTACCACTTGCGCCTTCTTCCCCCCGAGTTTTTGGAGTCAAATTTAAGGACGATACGCAAAGCGAAAAAGAAACGTGACTACACAGCAATGTGCTTGTGTGAGAACGTCGGATTTTGAAAAAGAATTGTTGCTGCCCCAATCGTGTTTGCATGCAATTCAGAAGAGTCAGAGAACAATATTTTAGCCTTTGTATTCTGAGTCACACGAGCTGACCGGTAATGCTACATGCAAATGTGAATACGATTTTTTTTTTGTTTTGTTGCAAATGTGAAATATTAACTAGTTTTAATTCACAGACAAATCGGCAAGAAACAAGAATTATTTATCGGTGCGGTTTCCCCCGAATGCAGCTCATCTGCTGAACAGCACTGTTTTAGTAGGTCCACAGGTCAACATAGCAGAACTTTATATTTATTTCTTTATATTTGTCAGTGCACTTTTCTGATCATTATTCTTTCGCGAGGTTTGTCCACACAAAGCAGGTAAATTAATGCTAAAAAAATCCCCTTCTCCATGTTGTAAAAGTAAATTTACAGGCCAGACAAACAGACCGGTCGAAGCTGGGAATCTGTTGTAGATCCTGTCCATTCCTTACCAAAGAGACCGGTGTATAATCAGGCTGTTGTTGGACTGGTGCTGTATCTGTTGACCCCGCTGGCTCCAGACAGATTGTACACACTGACCCGGGTGGATTTTGTGGGGGCAAGAGCGGCACCGTCAGTACCTTCTCCCCATACGGTTCAGCTTGTCTGCATTGCTGTCCAGGATACCGCCGACCAGATCTCCCAGGCCAAACCGATTAAAGTACGTCCAAGGAGCTTCAAGTGCACTGACCAGGCCGAAGTATGTGGTTTCCCCCCCCCCCCCATCACTCCCCAACAAACAGGGAAGAGACAGCATTCACAAAAATCTGTCCCTCGGACAGGCTCAGAAACGGCAAAAACACAAAAATAAGTCTGTCTCAAATTAGGATTAGGGTTCGGGTTAGAGTTAAGTCTGTCTGATGTGTTTTAGTCTTGTGATGAAACTTGAAATCTTATATTTTTATGACTTTTTCTCTCCAGGACAAAATATTAGCTTGTTGCATTTTGCTTGACAAGTGAAACTGTCTTTCCCCAAATCTTGAAATGAGTAAAACTCTCACCTCACCACCTTTTCGGAAATCATTTTGTCTTATTTAGCAAAAAAAAAAATAAATAAAATTGTAAGTTTTAAGGCAGACTTATTGTTTGGTTCTTGCAGTGAGAGCAGACTAACTAGCTGAAATACGCTAGCATGAAACCTTCAGCTGTTTTCTAATGACGTATTTTAGCCATAAGCAGAGGAACGAAGGTTCCGTGTCCAAACCGCCGTCTGTGTTAGCCTTTGCTCTGTCTCTTCCCCGGTTCTATCATTTGGAAGAGGTGGGGGGGGGGAATCCAGTACTTCGATACACGGCAAGGTAGTCGCGTTACCTGCGGAGGTTCCCTAGGAATTTTTTGGGGTCCCCGTCCAGTCCGAAATGGTGTTCCCCCCTCGTCAGTGCCCCCCCCCGAGCTGGCCCCTGGGTGCCAGCCGGTTGGCCAGCAGGCAGGCCAAGGCGATGCCGGCCACCTGGGTGAACGCCAGGCCCAGGACGGTGGCGGCGATGTGGAAGACGTTGTCGTTGACGATTCCGAAGACCTTCCGGAAGCATCCGTGGCGGTGGATCCCGGCTGCCTCCGGCCCTCCCCCGTCGCCCTCGTCGGGGACGGGCCGGTTCCAGCAGGCTTTTCGGCGGGCGCAGCAGCTGTCTGGCACCGAGACCCGGGAGTCGTTCACCGGGGGGCCCAGGGGCGTCCAGTCGGACGTCAGCCAGTCCTCCCAGCCCTCGGCCCCGCAGCACCGCAGCGCCCTCTGCAGGCCGTCCAGCGCGTTGGCCCGGCCCTCGTCCTCGCCGTAGGCCGCCACCGCCCGCTGGAGCCCGCTGCGGAAGCCCTCGGCGATGTCCTCGCGGTAGAAGAGGCCGGAAAGCCCGGCGGCCAGCCCCGCCACCAGGGTGAAGAGCTGGAAGAAGCCGTAGGCCCGCAGCAGGCAGGGCAGCCTGGCCGCCGTGCCCAGGCAGCCCAGGAATCCCCAGGCGGTGATGGCGCCCCCTGTGGCCAGGAGGGCCATCGGCGCGTTGGGGTAGCTGTTGGCGGACAGCAGCATGTAGTCGGAGAGGGAGACCTGGGTCCACACGCCCAGGGTGAAGATGGCCAGTCCCGCCGCCCAGAAGAGGCAGCTGAAGAGCAGGAGGCTGAGGCGGAGGAGGGCCATGACGCCCAGCGGCCAGCGGCAGGGGCCCCGGGCCGGAGGCGCGGGGGCCGCCAGCGAGGCCGACGAGCAGAGCGAGGAGGAGAGCCGCTGGTGCTGCAGCTGCTGGCAGGGCGGCGGCAGGAGGGCGGGGGGAGCCGAGGGCCGGCGGTGGGCCGCCGGCGAGGACAGCAGGAGCCCCCTGGGCGAGGAGAGGCGGCGCGCCGCAGAGGTCCGGTCCCGCTCGCCGCTCCTGGAGCCCGGCTCGTACGGCAGGGCGCTGTTCATGGCACTGGCTCGGTCCTTTCCCCTCTCCTTTTCTACCGAGCCTCTCTCTCCGCCACCCCCCCTCCTCCTCCCTCCCTCCCTCGCTCGGTCTCTCTCTCCCTCTCTCTCTCTCTCTACCCCCCGGTCTTCTTTATGGCTCGCCGTTAACTCCCCCCGAGCCCGCCCCCAGCCGCCCCCGCCGCCGACACCCCCCTGGAGCGCGTAAATCTCCGAGGCGTTATCTGCATCTACAGACCCCCGCTCCCCCTCTGCGTCCCCCGCGCGTTTCTCATCCCCCCGCTTTGTTTATCTCTTCATTTCAAGCCTTCCGTCCGTCCACCTGGTCTCTCTCCTTCCCTCTCTCCTTGTCTACGATAATTACTGCATCCTCTCTCTCTCTCTCTCTCTCTCTCCGCCTCTCTTTCTCCGTCTCTCTCTCACTCACTCTGGGGTTTTTTCGTCAGGGCGGGGACATGGTTCCCTCCCCCAGTGTCCCCCACCCCCCCCTCCCCTCAGTGTTGGGAGGCAGTCAGTGACTTTATTGTTCTGCATTCTCTCTTGTTTTTTTTTTTTTTTTTTCCCTCATCAACACCGGCCAGGCTGCAGCAGCCAGAATGCGCCAGGTTTCCCACACAGCGTTTTTTTTTCTTCTAAAAAACGTGCGCTTTCCGTCCACAGGGAAACCGTACGGGGAACGTGCGGAAGGTAGACCGCACGTGCGGCGAAAAGGGGATTCACCTTAAATCAACTCCGAGAGAGAGTGCGTTTTCACACTCTGAAGGAAAACATTTTCTCCCCACTTGTTCCTTCCCCCCCCCCCGTAACGCGACCGCTAGGAGCCGAGCTAGCGCAGAGCTCTTTCGCTCGTACGGGGGGGGGGACGTGAACTTCACGGACGCGGCCAAACGAATAAACGTATCTGCCGAGGCTAAAACGTGAGGGTCTGAAGGCTTTTTTTTTAGCCCGCCGCCGTGCGCCCGACTGAAATACGCAAGACGCCGAAGCGCGGGGGGTTGCGGGATTCGGCGGGCGAACCCCCTTCCTCTGACGGAGGGTGTGACGCCACGCCGAGCGCTTCCGCGGTCGTTAGCGCGGCGATAAGCGGGCGGCGCTCACAGTAAAAGTCATTCTGTCAGAAAATTATTGTCGGAACCCGGGTCTGTCGCCCTGGAAGAAAGTCTGGAGGGGCGTTTATGGCGCCCATAATGGTTTATGGGGTCTGTATTACAATGAGCCGGTAAACAGGGACTTCGCTGATTAAAGAGTCATCAGGCGTTCAGCCGAACAGCCTTCGGTATGAACGTGTGCACGTATACACACACACGCACACACACACACGCAAACACACACACGCAAAACACACACACACACCAAACACACACACACACAAACACACACACACACACACACACAAACACACACACACACACAAACACACACACACACACACACACACACACACAACACACACACACACAACACACACACACACACACAACCGCACACACACACACACACACAACACACACACACACACAACAAACACACACACACACACACACAAACGCGCGACGACACACACACACACACACACACACAAACACACAAACACACACACACACACACACACAAACACGCGCACGCACGCACACACACACACACACACAGACACACAAACGCACGCACGCACACAAACACAAATACACAAACACACACACACACACACACGCAAACGCACACACACACACATACACACACACGCAAACACACACAAACAAATGCATCCATGTACACACATACAAACACACACACACACACACAAACACATGGAGAATTCATACACAAACAGACGCACATACAAGCCCGCACACATACTCGCGTGTGTGTACACACACAGGCATGTACTCGCACACACACACTCAAACACACACGTACACACACACAAAAAACTCAAGCGCACAGTTTACATTTGTGAGCATGTCAGTAAAAAGCATTGCAGTCAGAGCATGCTCAGTTTTGTCTTCTAGGCAGAAAACCCTGTCACCTCATTGGCCCAGCACAGAAAAAGGCACTTGGGTGGGTATATTTCAACACCATGTAAAACAAACAGGCAACAGCAATCAACTTGCACGCAATGTTCCCGATAGCCCCCTAGAGGGTGCTGCAAGACACACAAACACAAGAGTTGTCGGGGAAGGAAGTTGCCTGCGAACACGGACGGGCCTCGACTCGAGTTGGTTTTGCATTTTCCTTCCTGACGGTGAAGGTGCGCATTTGGATAGAGCGAGTTGGTCCTGTATCGGTGCTTAGGGGCATCTTCTGCCTCAGTCAACATTAGGGGCCTTTCCGCACTGCAAAAATCTTGATCAGTTATGAATATCTGAGGTGTTTATCTGTGTGACAGGTGCGATCTTGATTTTGATCTTGCCTTGCGCTTTGAGGAATGCGCATTAGACAAAGTGTCGCCAGTCGAGGTGATTTTCAATCTGACAAGAGACAAAATATAGTGCGATCACCGGACAGTTCTAAGACATGGACCTTGAAGCAAGTCTAGTACCACAGACACACCATGCACACAGACACTGCTTGGTAAGTAACTAGCTTCATTAAACAGTCTACACGCCAACTCTTCATAAAACAGATTCAATGGATATGAATTGGTATGAACATAACTGCACCGAACTGTATGTCTATGCTTAAATACTCTAGGGTCAGTGGTAACCAACCCCCACTCCTGGAGATCTACCATTCTGTAGGTTTTCATTCCAACCCTAACAAAGCCACACCTCATTCAACAGCTGGAGATCTCATTGAGCTGCTAATTAGTAGAGTCAGGTGTGCCAAATTAAGGGCGAAATGAAAACCTACGGGGTGGCGGAGCTGCAGGAACACGATCGGGAACCACCGCTCTTGGTACACATGCCTCAAAAAGCCTAACACAATCATCAACGCCTCACACGCCTGTAATGTATGAACCAGTCCAGCCCCTCAGGGTCAAACCATTTAACTGCCCCGAAAAGCAGAAGGAAAAGCCTTTAGTGAGGCAGCATTTAGCTGCTCTGCTCCCAGTCACTGGAATAGCCTCCTCGAGGATCAGAGGGCACCTGAAAGGGTTGATATTTTTAAATGTGAGCTCAAAACTGACGTTTTTTAACTTGGCTTTTACCTGATTTTCTCCTATTTATTTCATTATTTTTCATCTCAAATTTTGGTGTGCACTGGTGTTCACTGTTTTAATTTTTTACTCCTGTTTTACATCGTTTCCTGTAAATCACATTTGTATGGAAATTCTTGAATCTATTTTTTGCTTCTTATGATTTCATGTTTGGTCTCTAGAGGGCGCTGAATGATCCAATGTGAAATGAAGCGTTCACACTTTCGGTGAAAGCCCTCTCACCCCAGTCGGGGGCCGGTTCTAGGCACGGGGCCAAGGGCAGTCGGTCGCCACGGGCGCCAACCGTCTGGGGAGCGCCAAACAAAGGGGCGGAAAAAAGAAAACAAAAATCGTCGCGTCGGCGACAGTCGGCGCCAATCTCCTCCCCTCCCCTCCCCTGACCGTTCCACTCGCAATCGCTATTTCTCTCTCTCTCTCTCGCCCCACCTCCACAAGGGCATGTGGGCTTTTATTGCTCAGTACTTAAATTATCAATTAATGTGGGAATAAATGAACAGTTCCTGCTGCCATCCAGGACCAGAGTAAGGGGACGCCTGCGGTAGCCAATCAGAGGATGGGGGGCGGGATGATTTTATTCATTTTTTTTAACCCGGCCTCACCCTGCAAATAAACACTAACTCTGGACTGCTGTCCCCATTCCACCACAGTGCAGAGTTTTGTTTTTACATTTCATAAGGGTTTTTTTGGCTTGGGTGCACGTGGAGGGTTGGCACTTGAGGGAAGCATATGAAAAGTAAAGAGAATAAAAGTTATTGGCAAAAGAAAAGAGAACTACGTGATTCAAATGGCCGTCAGCAAATTGCAACACACCCTGTTGGCACCTTAACTGCGCCATTCAGAATTATACACAATATAAAAGACACTAAAGCAGCTGACTAAGAAAAACAAAACGTGCGTATTGTAAATATACAAATGCAAATGACTTCCGCATCGTTTGTATTACAAATACAACGAGCCTAACAACATCCAAGTAACAAAGGCAATTAGCAACTAACTGCACTGCAATGTTTGCTTTCATCACTGATCACAATGACAGCATTACAATCTTTAATTAGCATCTACAAGCCAACCTGTGCTCTACACAGCACAATTCTCAGTAACAAATCAAAACGGACAAGATGCAACACAGAGAAGATGAAAGCATAGCAATTTATTTTAGAGTTATATCTATGTGGCAATTGTATGTTCAAACATACCGCGATCTAAAGCAAGACTTCACATACAGTGAGCTCCATAATCCTTGGTACAAAGACATATTTTTTCTTGATTTGGCCCTGTACTCCAGGGCCAAATCAAGAAGAAGAGAGCACTAGTGAGCTCAGCCTGGTAGGCTAAGGAAGACCTCTACAAATGATGATTGCAGAATCCTCACCATAATGAAGAAATACCCCCAAACACCTGTCCGACAGATCAGAAACACTCTTCAGGAGGCGGGCGTGGATATGTCAGTGACAACTTGACAACTGTCAACAAAAGACCACACAAACAGAACTACAGAGACTTCACTGCAAGATTCAAACCACTAGTCATAGCCTCAAAAATTCGGTAGGACTACTTCGCGACCTAGTCGTTTTTGTTTTAGATGGATGCACTATCCAGGACACTGGGCCTTTGCGTGTTAAACTTCCTTTAGTTCGTCGCGTGCAGAAGCAGTTTGGGGCTTGTATCTGGATTACCAATTTGAATCCACAGTGGGTCTCCGCTACTGTTTCGACAGTGAGGAGCACTGCTTGATGATCACACGGGCTGCCCCCTTTCAAGCGTGACAAATGAATGATTGATAGGACATTGATCTGGGGCGCAGGTGCGAAGCTAAAACAGAGCGCGTGAGATAGGGGCGAGAGAAGCTGAATAAATACTGTTCTGATGTCGAATATATTAGAAAGTCTACACGACCAATGGGAGCGTGCTTAGTCTTCACTTTCACTCTGCTCGTGAGAATTGATAATGTGCGGGTTTACTAGACTCCCTCTGCAAGGTCCCGAAGAGATTGCTGCACAAGGGGTCAGGAACTAACGCTTTTCCGGCCGCGGTCACCGGTTGGCATTTCAGCACCAAGGACAGAGTGAGGAATCAGCCGCGCGAGGGCAAGAGACCGTTGAGTTATGTATGTGTACCCCGTAAATACGCGCCCGACGGACCCGGTGTTGCTACCCAATTGATCTCCAGCCATCTACAGCTGCCACCAATGACAGCCCACCTGACCATTCTGAGGCCGAACAGAAAATATGCAACAGTAGACAGCCGATAACTAGACGGTCAACTTTCTGATTTGTCAGAGATAATAATTTTCAAAGCAATTTTTCTCCATCGATTTAGTCTGTCTTAAAAAGTAAGCGATATGCACTTCTCTATCAAATCGGCCAGAAAAATATCAGATAATTTGTGTTCTCTAATATTGACTGCATATATTGTAATTAATGTCAGTTTGTTTGTCAGATGACCTTGAATAAATCTCACTTAAACGAATGGACACGAGGGCTAACATACACACATAAAATAACAAATATTAAGATTTTGGAGGAAGTGCAATTATTCGGACTTTATATGGACAATGCGAATGTGAAATATAACATATCAGACTTCAGATCTTAATACCCTGACAAAACAATGTCTTCCGCTTGGCATCCTTCAGTCAGAATACTCTTAGAAATATCTATAACGCAGCCAGTGATCTGATTCGAGCTTTTTAAACGCGAATGCTATTCGTCGCCGATACTGGCGGCTGAAACGCGTGTTGTGCAGATGCCTGCACTCAAGCAACATTGCGGCTGTGCACAACCTTATACCCCTCAATGGTAGCAGCCGCGAGGAGAGACTCTCAAACCGGCGCGAACCGGTTATAGGGAGCTGTATTTTCTCCGTTAGGGAACGAGGGCGTCTCAGCGTTGGTAGGACACAATACTTCTCTCGAGCTCGAAGAGAGCTTTCTATACGGTAGGATGTAGACTGGACAACCGAAAGTGCATCAACTAGTAATCAATAAATGAAAGTTCATCTCCGATCTACAACTTGTAAACTATTATCTCGAACTTGGGAGACACGTACAGTGTCAAAACACTGACAGAACCCGAAGCCAATATTTTTTGATAGCATCAGATGAAATATTAACGCACTCCGAAACGCCTAATAAGAGTTTCCTGTTTTTCAATCAAATAAATATTCTCAATCTACTCTACTCTTTCACGTTTTGCGATACATGCTGCACATATAACAAGATCGACAAAATAATATGATCAGCTAATGTCGGCTCTCTTGTTGCAACCATTTTGTCACCACGGCAAACAGCGGATACAGCCGAGTCCAGGCATCAACAGAAACTCACATAGACAAAAAAATTATAACATGAAGAGACATACAACTGTCAAACATGCGCACCGCGCCCCCAGACGCACAAGGACGCTCGCGCGCTCAGAGAGATCTCGAAGCAGCAACAAGGCGTTCGGAGATGCTGAGAGGAGAGCGACAGAGAAAGATGGTGAACGTTCGCAGGTGTGCTCTTGTTTGTCCTCCACTGGGACCTCTTGACGCGAGAGTCTGCTCAACCAACGCCTACCTCTTAACTAAGTGATATTTGGGCGAGACGGCGTAATGGATGGGAAACAAAGAGTTGATACACTCAGCGCGCGAGTGGGTTTACGACCTCACAGCTTCTGAAATGCTGGACAGCTCCTCTTACATGATGCAACGAGATCCTGCACCGGTGCTCGCGCTACCAGTGTCCTGGTACGACATGTGCAAGACGTTAAAAATACAGGACCGTTCGTCAACAGAGTACAGTTTGTTATGCTGTCCCATTGTGTAATGTCTTTCAGCTATTCTGCTAAATAACTAATCTAAAGGCAGTCAAAAGCCGTCATAAATGAGACTAAGACAGTAGGGGGTGGAGGTACACAGCAGATTTATATGTAACGGGGCGCACAACTTCAAGCCCAAACGAAAACACGCGTCTACCATCGCTGATTGTGAGGCAAACGAAGGAAAGAGAAAGCGGTAGGGGGAGGAGGAGGTGGGGTAAAGCGGAACAAACCGGTGCCGGATACACGCTGTAGCGGCTCGCCCGCACTGCAGATTAACCCTTGGGGCGCCGAAGATCCTAACGGCGGGTGAGTTCATAAAATTTCATCTAGATCATTCTATGTTAGATGTATGGCGTTCATGTTCACAGTCTTAAACGGCCACGCTTGGTTACTGAATGTCTTTAGAAAACCTGCCGTAACCGACACGTGCAGGTGAACGGAAGATAATTCAGATGAGAAGCACAGGAGAGGTGAGCAAAAGCCCGGACGCTCTGCCCTCTTTCCGTTCAAACATCTTAACATCTTTATGTTATTATTCACATCGCTGTAACACGCCGTCTTTATTTCTCCGCATGAATTTTCTTGACCGTTGCATTATTAGTCAGGGTCTGACACCGGGATTTGTTCTGGGTAGCTGAAGTTGCTCAGACAGTTTTTGACATTGCTGCAACATAGGAAACGCACAGCACGTCTAAAAACTTTCACTGACAACTATGCAACAACGGCAGCACAGACCTTGCGAGGCAATGATATTTTCAACGCGTATGCAACTGTAGCCTATTCCAAAAATGACAAAAACGACCGATAGCAATAAATACATTTCTAATGAACAATTTCAGTACAAATACATGAAGCTTCTTGTAACTTTCATATCTGCCAAGACGCAAACAATGCATTCGTGTTAAAACAACTTGAACTGTTGGAGAACTGGTCGACATTGAATAAACGAATCATGAGTGATGACTTAACTGACAGGGACAGCGAGCATGAATTCAAGCTTGTATTTCTTAATATATTTTCCTATATAACAATTGATCTTCAAAATTCAAATTGGCCGTTTAGTAGCTTGCCCTCTAATTGTACACTGTTTGCCCGTATTTACATAACATGATTTCACTTTTTTGAACGCTTCCTCCTTCAGTGTTATATGTTCATTTAAGGGCTATCTGTCTGTTTTTTTTTTCTTTCTTTTATTTCAAATCAATTGGGGTTTGTAGCGGGCTACAGCTCGCGATTCTGTCCAGAAGGGCAATGTAATGCTAAGGTCATTTTTATTGATAGCTTTAGCACTAGCTTGTTTCATAACTTCAGGAAAGCACGCTTTCTTTTAATATCCGTTACATACAGACACACCGGTACCTGCAGTTGAGAGAAGAGGCAAGGGCACGGTTGTGGGTTCTAATCTTCCGACAGATACTGCCTTATGTAGAATAATAAGCGTCTGGGTATGGTGTCTGCTAAACCAGCAAATATTACGGCACTCTTGGCATGTGCCCAACTCACAACCGAGATGCTCACTTGCACGAGAAGCAATTGGTTTCTGACCAAAAAAACGCACAGAAAAATAGACAGGCCTTCTTCATAAAATAGTTTCCAGTCAAGCTTTGTGCAAAACACTTTCATAACAGATTTCTGGCTTTTGGTTTTAAAGCGACAAAATGGATATGATGAGAGGTTGGAAAGCGGAAAGCGTTATTTGCGCGCGGGCCGCTAGCGGGAAGGGCGCAAGGTGGTATCTCGGAAAGATAATCTGGGGGTTATAAGTACAGACGGCAAAATTCACGAGTTGGATTTCATAGGGACAGTCTACAAAGTGAGTGCACCCACTGATATTTTGACATGGGTTCATCTAGTTCCGCTAGCTATGTAGCCAGGGCTTTACGCATATGCAGGAGTGACATTAAAACTTAACTTACGCTATCACGAGGGTCCACCTGACCACGAAGAAAGCCTGTAGTGAAAAAAAGAAAACAATGAAAAAACACCACTTTCTCTCGTGTGAGGTAACGGGTTTCCCATCCTTTATACATTAGTTCAGCAGACGCTTTTATGCTGAGTGATTTACACGGTCCCTCGCCTTAAGGTTCCTAAGATGTCTCTCAAAAGAGCAACAAAAAACCAAGGGAATGGATATAAAACAACATGCAATATATATTATTTAAAGCAGCAAAAAGGCTTACAGCTCCATGTTATGCTCAATGACAAACCGATGTTTTTTAAACAGGCGGTCAAAGTTCACACTTTTGGTAAGGCAGTGAAGGTCTGGAGGTCTGGACTGGAGAGAGGAAGGGCTTGCTCTGTGGGAAAAAATTATGTCACATGACCATCAGGAAGTATTTATTCACAGAGGCAGTTGCCAATGCGGACCATAGATTGCCACCTCTTGTAGTAGAAGCAGACACCCCTTGGGGAGTCAGGCTTGACTCAGTGGTGGGTACTGTAGTCTATAGGTTAAGCCACTGTGACCTTATGGAAAAATAAAATTTTAAGAGGGACCCTTGTGCCTCTGGACAATGTATAAGCCCCACTTATGACACACAGTGACCTGCAACACTGTGACATGTAGGGTACTTGTAGGGGCTGCTCCTTAAATTTAGCAAAAAGATTTGGTTCTGCCCAGGTCACATGACCTCTAAGATTAGAGGTCATTTGACACCCTTCTCCATCCAGCTCGCCCCTCTCCTCCTGCCTCAGCCCCAATTCCCCTCTTCCACAAGTTCTTCTGTCTATCATACTGTATATCCCTACCCCATAAAAAAACCCTCTTTACCTTCCCTTACCCATGCTAATTCTAGTGACAAAGGATTATCTATTGCCGTCGTGTTATGGCCCAACGATTGCACTCACAATGGCTACTTGGAATGTTGGTGATTTACGAATATAGGCCTTTTAGTCATTAGCGCTAATTGGAAGTCTCGCTTTATAACAAGGTCAGCTAAAAGCATAAGTGAAAATGTAAAGGTAATGCGGACAGCGGGTGAACGTGCTTTTGGGTTTCCAGGTTCAACTGCAAACGGGAAAGTATCTGGAAATGACACCAGCTGTTTGGCATAGAGGGACACAGCGAATGAACTCAGTCTTTTAAAACAGATCTTTCAGTCCAATTTGTTCAGAGAGTGAGTAGAATGCAGTGTGCGTTTGTATTTAGGCGAGCTTAATCAGCATTGGGTCAAATTTTTAAAAGGCATTTCGGAACACCCTGCTCTGATTGGTCGGTGCACGGTTAGCCCCGCCTCCAGCACGTCCCCGGGTCTCCTTCAGTTTCGTCCTCGGGAAGCAGCGACGGAACACTCTGTGGCTGCTCCCGATCGCCGCAATCAGAGCGCTGGCGTGCGTCAGGTACCACGGACGTTCCTAACGGCGCCAGATCGGCAGGGGTGCAACATGTGCGCAAAACCAGTCACCCACAGTGGTCGGTCCTGTGTTACACAATCTATCTTTCCACACCACGTGCATTATACGTACAATATCCCGTTATGTCACATGGAGACCCGTTTATTTATAGAAGTCATTATCAATTTAAGATTTTTGGGCGGACCGTGATGTTTTGGAGCAGGGAGTGCTGAATTTTATATTAACATTGCCCTCTCCATTTCCTGGCTACGGGTGAGCTTTCTGAAAGCGTCCTTGCACCTATGAGTCATGGCTCGCTGGAGAACACTATTTATTTCCCCAGTAGAGCTTCATCACTGTCTGTTCGCACAGCTCGCTCTCTGAGCCTCACGGTGCGGTATGGTGCGGTATGGTGCGGTACGGTGCGGTATGGTGCGGTACGGTGCGGTATGGTGTGGTGCGGTACGGTGTGGTACGGTGTGGTACGGTGCGGTACGGTGCGGTATGGTGCGGTATGGTGTGGTGCGGTACGGTGTGGTACGGTGTGGTACGGTGCGGTACGGTGCGGTATGGTGCGGTATGGTGTGGTGCGGTACGGTGTGGTACGGTGTGGTACGGTGCGGTACGGTGCGGTACGGTGCGGTACGGTGTGGTACGGTGCGGCGACTTCTCATCATTTATCACAAGGAGGACTCGGGTCCTGCGCCGGCCGAGGGTTCGAAAGCGCGAAGAGCGACAGGGAGGGAGAGAGACATAAAGAGACAGAGAGAGAGAGAGAGAGTCAGCGACAGAGAGACCGAGAGACAGACTGAGAGAGACAGAAAAGAAAGGCACGGGAAAGAAAAGAGATAAATAGACACAAATTTAAAGACAGAGAACTGGAAAAAAGAACGAAAGAGAACAGAGAAAGAGAGAGGGAGAGACAGGCAGATGGGAAGAGACTGCCACAGCCTGAGGGATGTTGCACAGGAAAATACAGCATCACATTTTCTTTAGCAAAGATGAGATTATATTGCAATTTAAAACACTGTGTTGTTATTGTAACTGTTTTATTTTAATTGATAATTAATACCCCCACAACCCCTTATTTTCATTTTTTGTTATCGCTTGTGTCCGTATTTGTATATTTGTCAACCCCCAAAAACTGGGGTCACACAACAACCCCGGTGTCATCTACGGCTTTGATCATAGCGTTGGGGCGGGGGAGGGGGGGGGGGCGTCAGAGGCAAGAAGTTTAGAGATCCAGGATGGAAGTGAGAGAGAGCGCTAGAACGTTTGAGAAAGCGACAACACAAAAGAAGATCTGGGTCTTAGGCGGAAATCAGCCCTCGGAGAGCGGACCGCAGAGAAACAAACTGACAGCTGCGCTACAGGTGCCTTGCATTTCAAAAATGACAGTTTGAATTTGAATTTGAAAGAGAGCGTGTGCAGAGGAGGGGGGGGGAGTGGTGCTGTGCGGAGTTCTCTCCAGCTGCACCTCTCCCCTGCTCACTCAGCGAGAATCGGTAATGACACAGGCGCACAGCCTGCCGATGAGCATGCATAATGAAACAGGGATAAGGCCGCCGTGACATCACCTCACGGGTAAAAATAGAAAGGCCCTCCGCCAATCACAGAGAAGGCCGGTGACGGCTAACAGAACAACGCCAGCACTGATTGGTGGATACTGCCTCCCGGATACCCATAGGGTGCAGAAGTACATTGTTATTCCCTATTCCTGATTGGCAGTGGCACAGTTCACCCTGTTCTACACGCTACAGTGCCTTAAAGGGGACCTTCTGAAAACATGCAGCTCATTTCAATCGATTCATAGGTAACATGAATATATAATACTACAATACCACATCATACAGCGGTCCAGCGGTGACATCACCTGGGCGCAACGCAGAGAACGGACTCACAAAATTTAGCGGAGGCTGCGGGGCAGGAGCGAAGGCGAGTCCGGCCGCGCGTATTCTTGGGGACGCACGCGCGGACTTGATTTCGCCCAGATTGGTGATTGATTGATGATGCCTGGGCAGTCAAATTAGATAATTTAAAAAAAAAGGACGCTATAAAGTTTTTTTTTTTTGAATACAGGGGGCATTTACTTCATAGGCCAAAGACCATATTATGACACTCGCTCAATAACTGCCATCTATTAAGAACATAAGAATATAAGGATAGATAATAATGAGAAAAGGCCATTAAGAAAACACAAGCTTGTCTTTTACACACAGCACTGCGTCAAAGCCTGGATCTGAACAACCCCCCCCTCCGGGTTTCTGCCTCGATTGCATGACCTGGCAGTCTGTTCCACACAGCTGTGTGCCATTAGCCTCCCGCTAGGGGAGAGCAGCGCATTTCAAAGATGGAGGTCACGGAGAAGCCGGCGGGAACCTCGAGCAAAAAACGGGAAAGCCCTTACCGAGGGGGGAGCGCCGCAAAGGATTCTGGGATTTTTGGACATCGTCCAATCAGAGCTTCCCGGGGAGGACCGCAACACGGACCGCCGACGAGGGGTGGAGCCGAGCCTCGGAGATCACAGGGTCCGCCCACACGAACGTCCACGTCCACGCCCACACGTCCGTCGCAGAGACAGAACGTGCTGCAGCACGCTGCAGAGTCATAGATCTGCCCATACGTTTGGTTGCAGTATGGTTGCAGAATATTTGATTTCATTATACGTGCAGTGGATTACTTTTCCCTAAGGAACGTTTGTCCACTTTGAGGGTGGATTCATGGGAAATGATTGACAGAATAATCTTTGTGTGAAGCCTTATTGACAGAGGGGTAGATCAGTGTGGAGTAATGAGTCTTCGGATCTGATTTTGGCTAAGCGGGTTCTTGCGCGGGTTAAGAGAGCGGTAACCTTGTCCTGGGTCAGCCGGCACCGCCAAAAATCCCGGGAAGGCGCTGATATTCCAGTCCAAAAGGCTGATCCTCCGGTCTTGTCGTGGAAATTCGACAAGTTCCGCACACAAAATACGAAATAACATCTGTGGCCGTTTGTAACATCATTACCAAAAAGCCGATATTAGACAGTACAGTGTAATGAGACCGAAGCATCCTAAAAATAGTTTAAAATACCCTATAATAAAAGGCCTTGGCTCAGAAACGGCACAGAGAATTCACTGCAAACAAGCTGCCATTGATTTAGCAGTCTTATGGGATTTTGCCCATGTGAGTGCTGGTTATCAGTGCTTTACATCTTTAACCCAAGGGCTCTGCTTCAGATTCCGTTTGATTGCTTTTCCCTTCATCTGGTGTGTTCTTTTGTTTGCGAGTTCTGAATGAATCCTGTTCAGAAATATACACGGGTAAGTTACAGCCTTTTCCCTGCGTGTCTTAACTATTTGGACAGCCCCTCGTTTTCGCCAGTTCACTCGTTGTCCCAGTGCTGCTTTTAACAAGAGCCATTTCCGCTTCCTGATTTATGGCGATTTTATGGTCAATCTGCTAGATTTGGGCTCCTCTGGATGCCGGTCAATGCCCCCCATCCCCACCCCCAGTGTCTTAGATTTCTGTGTGCATTGGTTTCTCACAGTATCAAGCGCCTGCTTTTTGTTCTTCTCTTGCAGGAATACAAATCAGGGCCGAGGAGAAACCGTACGTGTGCTCTTAAGACAGATGCGAGAGCAGACAACCGCATTCGCTCGAAACCCGGTCAAGCCAGTTACTCCACTTGAAGTGCACTTTTGAGTGCACTTGACATAGACAGTTACACCACTGGTAAGACCACAAATAATTTTTTAAAAGCAGGACAGGAACTTAGAAGAAACAGACACTCGTTTCTGTGAAATGGGCAGTCTTATCAAAGTGAGTATATAGAATAATTCAATCTGGTATGCAGTGAGGGACAGTGGCATTCCCAGAACATCAGTAAGGCAGTCTAATACCAGTAAAGTCACAGCCCGGTCACCTGGACGGACAGGCCAGTCACACACAATCAGACAGCAAGTCAGCTGTTCAGACACAATCAGTCAGCAAATCTGTCAATCAGGCACAATCAGTCAGAATCCTAGTCACGCACCATCAGACAGTAAGTTGGTCATACACAATCAATAAATCAGTCAGCTATAAACAGTCAGTCAGTGAGCCAGCAGGTCATATACAATCAGACAGCCGATCTTTCAGGCTGTGACAGTCAACCAGACAGTTGGAAAAAAAGACAGACGCTGTCCGTCATTCGGCAAGGTCGGCCGACAAGCTCGACGGTCCAATGAGCCGCGGCCAGCCCCTTCAGTGAGAAAGAGCCGGCCAATCGGAAGCCCGGCTGGGCCAGGGAGGCCCAGGCACCCAAGAGCCCGCGGGACCAGGAGAAGGGAGGTGGAGGGGGAGGGATAATTGGGAGAGAGACTCCCGGCGACCCGAATGCAGAACCTCCTCGAGCAGAACTTGGACATGGCCACGGCTCTGCTCGCCGGAGAGAAGCTGAAGGAGCTGATCCTGCCGGGCTCGTCCCAGGACGAGAAGGGCGGGGCCCTGGCCGGCCTCATGGTCCAGCTCAAGCTGGAGCTGCCCTTCGACCGCGTGGTCACCATCGGCACCGTCATCATCCCCATCCTGCTGGTCACCCTGGTCTTCACCCGCAACTTCGCAGGTGAGCGCTCGCGGGAACTGCGCAGCGATCGCGACGCGCTGCGTCAGGGACTGAGGCTTTCCCGTCCCCGAGGCTGACCTCAGATCAGCTGCGGCAGATTTGCATAACAATAAGGGTTTTGATTCGAGCTGGATAAACTGATCCAGGATCAGCATGTGCTGGTAGACTTTTTAGGCAGTTCTGTGTCCTCAATATCATAATCCTACAAAGTGTGTACTTACGTCATACACTATACGTAGTTTTTCAGAAGCCCAGCTGTGTATGAAATTTGAAACTTAATTGATCAATCGACGCAGCTGATTAGACAGTTAACACACCTCACCTGGTTTCTTTGGCGAAACCCAACACCGGCAGATCAGCATAGCTTCTCCTGAGCCAGGGTCACAGTCTACCAGACTAGGGACTACCTGCCCTTTATTTGTATCAAATAAGCGTATCAGTACGCTTGCCTGACCATCTTTGTTAAAGGATAAGGGCGCACGCTTAGTGCGTGAGACCCTTATGGAGATGAGGCTGGGCTGGTTTGGGCCGCTGAGGAAAGTGCTGAGTCAGGTTCTCTGCATAGCAACATCAACCAGCTGCGACTGAGTGCTTTCCTTTCTTAAGGGGGGGGCGGAGAAGGGGCGGGGGGGGTGGCTCTCTCATCCGCATTCCCCCGCACTGGTGCAAGCCCCTCCTCGGAGCGTCGGCCATCTTCGCCCGGGCTCTTAAAGGGCCGGCTCGCGAACGCTCGGTATTTCTCGGCGCGCGCACGCTCGTCGCGCACGCGGGCCGGGCCGCGCAGCCGGCTTCGCGGTAACGGCGGCTCGCGGCCGGCCGGACGCCGGGGTTCTCAAACTCGTCCCGGACCCCCCCGCTGCGCGTGCTGGTTCTACTTCCAGATGCTTTGGCGGTCTCTCGACCGTAACAAGCCGCTAACGGTTCTTAATTAAGACTTCTAATGTCCACCGAGGGACGGTTTACCCTCGCACGGCCACAATGTGCCAGAAGCTAGCTAAACATGCTAAACATGAAGAAGGAATGCTCCACTGCTCCACATTCACACCCCTAGACAACCAGTCAGACTGATAGTTTCCTTTCCTGCAATGTAATATTTGGCAAACAATTCCAAAAAGGGAAAAAGGAATTAATCATATTTTAAATTGATTATAGACTAACCAGTGAGATAACTGGGGCTCTAATTGCTGAAAGTGTGGACGCTGAAACTTATATAATATTTGTGGAAAAATTAAAAGCTCAAAATGAGCCAAACTTGCTTCGTGTTTAAGAAAATAACATACGTTTTCAGCAACCCTTAATTGGGCGAGAGATTGGCTGTAAGTTAAACCAGCAAACAGAAGAGGGCCCTGGGGTGGAGTTGGAGAATGCTATGGAGCATAAGCTACTTTAAGGAAATGTTGGTAGTGGATAGAAAGGGCGAAACATTAAAGCAGTATCTCATTTTATGCAGTGAATGATAGTTATGTCTTTTATAACAGTAATGAATAACAGTTATGTCTTGAGTTGTGTCATTTATGTTCATAAAAAGGAAGGAGCAGTAATACTCCTTCCTGAAAGTATCTGACCTTTTAGGTTCCAAAATTATATACTGCTACACTCCGGTAACCGCTAATGCCCCGCTCCCTGATCTCCTGACCCAAATACCGCTACACTCAGCTAACTGCTAACACCCCCCTCCCCACATCTGCACACCCATATACTGCAAAACTATGCTGACCGCTAACACCCCCCTCACCACATCTGTCCACCCATACACTAAACGCTAACACCCCCTCACCACATCTGTCCACCCATATATTGTTATACTATGCTAACTGCTAACACCCCCCTCTCCATATCTGCCCACCCATATACTGAAAAACTGCGCTAACGCCCCCATCTCTGCCCTCTCCAGAGGAGTCCATCTACTGCTACACGCCGCACAACTTCACCCGCGACCAGGCCCTGTACGCCCGCGGCTACTGCTGGACGGAGCTGCGGGACGCCATCCCGGGCGTGGACCCCGCCCTCCGGCCCTCGCTCTTCGAGCACAAGTTCCTGCCCTACGCCCTGCTGGCCTTCGCCGGCATCATGTACCTGCCCGCCCTGGGCTGGGAGTTCATGGCCTCCACGCGCCTCACCTCCGAGCTCAACTTCCTGCTCCACGAGATCGACAACTGCTACCACCGGGCGGCCGAGGGCCGGGCGCCCAAGATCGAGAAGCAGATCCAGTCCAAGGGGCCGGGCATCACCGAGCGGGAGCGCCGCGAGATCATCGAGAACGCCGAGAAGGAGAAGAGCCCCGAGCAGAACCTCTTCGAGAAGTACCTGGAGCGCCGCGGCGAGAGCAACTTCCTGGCCAAGCTGTACCTGGCCCGCCACCTGGCCATCATCTGCCTGAGCTCCATGCCCATCACCTACCTGAGCGCCTACTACGCCCGCCAGCGGCAGAACGAGTTCACCTGCGCCCTGGGCGAGCTGCCGGACGTCAGCAGCCCGCCGCCGCACCGGCTGGACGTCAACTGCAAGCTGCCGGCCGTGCAGCTCCAGCGCATCATGGCCGCCGTGGACCTGGGCCTGCTCGCCGGCGTCAACGTCATCATCCTGCTCAACCTGCTGCACCTGTTCGTGGTGCGCAAGTCCAACTTCGTCTTCGACAAGCTGCACAAGGTGGGCATCAAGACGCGGCGGCGCTGGCAGCGCTCGCAGTTCTGCGACATCAACATCCTGGCCATGTTCTGCAACGAGAACCGCGACCACATCAAGTCGCTCAACCGCCTGGACTTCATCACCAACGAGAGCGACCTCATGTACGACAACGTGGTCCGCCAGCTGCTGGCCGCCCTGGCGCAGTCCAACCACGACGCCACGCCCACCGTGCGCGAGTCCGGCATCCAGACGGTGGACCCGGGCCTGGACCCCGCCGTGCTGGCCGTCGGCGAGCTGGGCGGGGAGCCGCCGCTGGTGGTCAAACGCCCCCGGAAGAAGATCAAGTGGATCCCCTCCACCAACCCCCTGCCGCAGCCCTTCAAGGTAGGACCCGGTACCCCTGTTTCGGAGAGTCGGACTCTCCCCTGTGTCCACCAATCGGACGCCTCACTACAGGAAATCAGAGCAAAGCAGTCCCTTCTGTTTTACTGTAATTGCTCTCAAACTTGACCCTGGGGGTCTCCTGTACACGCTGGCTTTGTTCCAACCGTAATCATAACCTTTACTGCAACAAGCTCTTAGCTGCTCTCAGTTAGACTCTTTAAATGTCTGCTGAAGGAGGGTTTACACTGCTAAGGCCAGATTGTATCGGAAATAGACCGTGCCTTGTCCCTCGGTCACATTCAAGGACTGGTCCATCAGTCCGATCAAAGAGTGCTCTCAGTTGCCGTAACGTGTCACGTGGCAAGCGGATTCCTTTTATAATTGAAAGTGTGGAGACACGGTCACCAAAAACCGAGGTGTGAAAACAGCGACGACCCAAAATGCACTGTCTACAAGCACTGTGTCACTGTGTCTACAAGTTTTCATGGGGAAAAGCGTGACAACCTGAAGACTTTTTCAACAGCCTTTAATGATCAAAAGGTTGGTGGTAATTGAAACCATCCAGGCCGGGGGGGGGGGGGGGGGGGAGATACATTTTAAAAATATATATACATATATATTTTTAGAGCTTATCAGCTGTACTGGACAGGACAGTGTAGAGAGACAGAAAGAAAGGGGAGCGAGAGACAGGAAGAGACATGCGACTGGATTCTAAAGGTCGAGGTCGTACAGGCTATGCCACTAGACACCCCAGGAATACATTTTTGAACGCAATATATCAGCAGTATGTGCACTGCATTTATGTTGTTGGTTTTATATTGTTGTAAAATTGTTCTCGCGGTCGGGTCTTTTGTGTGTATATTGCATCTCGCTGGAATTAGGCCTCCTGTCATGCCTTTCATGAGATTACACCGCCACAAAATTTTTACATGGAAATAAAGTCATGAAATCAAATATAAAAATAAAACCATGCAGGAGCGAGTTGTGGATACCTCAACAGATTTTCATATTAAATTTGCTAAATATGATACTCAAATGAAATGATTGGTTGACCAAAGATGTATGTAAACACACATTTATACAGTGTGTTGAGTATTCAATACCATTATGATCCCTCATTCATGAGCTGTTTTGTGGGACAATCATCTTGTTTTAATTTGTTGTATATTTAATTTATTCGTTTTTATTTATATAACGTGCACAGTCATTCCTACTGGTATTCAGCAACCTATCAAGAGAGAATTGCACAACTTTCTGGATTTTTTTTTTTTACATAGCATCCATTTATTCAGCTGAGTATCTATATACACGGAAGAAATTCCGTTTAAGTACCTTGCTCAAGGGTACAATCTTATCCAATCCGGATTGGTTTTTCCAAAAGCTCACTTCTGCGCTCAGCCCATCCAGTTAAGGTGGCGATTGGCGGGGCGTCCGAAGGGGAAGCCCCTCACTCGCTCTCTCTCTCCGCTCTCTCCCCTCGGCGCGCAGGAGCCGCTGGCGACGACGCGGCTGGAGAACAGCGCCAAGCCGGAGAAGCTGAAGCCGGTTCGGCGAAAGACGGTGATGGACAACTTCATCAACCCGCAGCTGGACACCAAGAGCACGCAGCACCCGCCCATCTCCAAAGGTACCGGCCTTCCAGAACGTTCTCTTCGTTTCCAGGCTCGCCTTCTCCCCAGAATGTATCTTCTCTATCTTTTCCGAAAGTCAGGAAATGACTTCAAAAACTTGACCACAAGCCCTTTTTAAAATGTTTTTTTCTTCTCCATAACGTTTCTTCGTGCAGAGCTTCATGCCAATGCTACTTTAAAAAAAAGTGCCGTAAATACATTCTGAATCATCAGCTGGTGCATCCTCGTCCATCCCTGTCTATCAGTAAGCAGCCAGGCTCACATCTGTCACCCGCAAGCCTGACAAAACCAACCGGCGTCCATCTTGATTGTAGTTCACCGGCTTCTTTCTTTTCAGAATTAAATTTGCATTGTGCTTCATTCTCAAGCTTGTATACCCTCCTGTTATGTTGCGGGTCAAATTGACCCTTTTTAAAGTTTGAAAATCTAGGAAAAATACTTTCAGTATGAAACTTCTTCTACTGGCCTTAATTAGTGTAATCAACATTTTAAATGAAAATCGTTCATTTCATGTATTTGCAAACCCCCCCTGTATGTTTATATCACAGAGATACTGTTCGGGTCAATTTGACCCGGCAGTGAAAGTGGAGGCTAAAAGGGGTCAGAAGAGTTAAATTTAGACAATTTCTTTCTTTGCAGATGTGAGACATAAGGTATTTCCTACTCCCTCCCACCATATTTCACCCCAATCACACACACACACACACACCCGCATGCACACACGCACACACAGACACACACATACACGTTTGTATTGCTATACATGTGAGGACTTCCCATTGACTTACATTCATTCCGTAACCCCAACCAATACATGCCTAACCCTATTCCTAACCCTAAACCCTCTTGAACTTGTGGGGACCAGCAAAAGGTCCCCATCTTGCATAATTTTCCTCATCCTTCTATCCTTGTGGGGACATTTGGTTCTCACAAAGATAGTAATACATGCCGATACACACACACACACACACACACACACACACACATTTCACCCCAATCTAACACACACAAATACACACATACATACAAACACTCTTTCTCCTTATTATCCATTATCCCTACCTCACCTGTAAAGTGTGAGAAAGTGGAGATATGCCGAACTGTTGGTGATCAAGTATAGGGCCCCTCAATTGTCCAAGTTTGTCTTCACAGACACCACAGCCCTAGTGTCTCATGAGCACTCTCCATAAAAATGCCGAAATCAGCATCAGAGAGGACCAGAAACCAAGCATGATCCTAGATTACAATGCCACCAAAGGGGGGGTGGAACAACTTGGACAAAGTAACGGGGTCCTACAGCACCAAGCGAATGACTGCGTGCTGGCCTTTATGCATCTTTTATAACATAATTGATGTATCGGCCTACAATGCATTCATCATCTGGATGGAGATTTTTCCTGAGTGGAACGTGTCAAAGCTGTATAAGAGGCGCATCTTCCACGAGGAGCTGGGGAAGGCATATGGTGGTACCGCATATACAACGGAGGCAGCACAAGGACCCCAGCCACTGCAGCCACAGTGAGGGAGATCCAGGAGAGGGCTGCACCTAGTACACCAGTGCCTGAGGTAAGTAAGTGTGTGTGTGGTGTGTGTGTGTGTGTGCGCGCGCGTGCGTGTCAGGGGATCGGGATCAGCAAAAAGACATAGTAATCATCTCCCTCATCTTTCTAGGTTGCTGCTGGGGGAAGAAGGAAGTGGAAGAGGTGCCAGGTCAGCATGACGTCAAGATGAGCACGACATGCAACGTGCAAAATTCATTTGCAAAAAGCATAACGTGACGACATGTCACTTGTGTGCTGTGTAGACACACAGATACACACACACATACACACGCCTCGTTCATATTGCTCAACTCTTGTTCATTTTTGTTCATTTCTTCATTTCTAAACATTCTAAACATTGCATAAATAAAGTTTACTTTCAATAAAATCCTTATGACTCATTTGGCTTGATTTTAAGTGAACCGGTAAATTTGACCCTGAACAGAAGAGGTGTCTCATCTCTATTTAGCAACATCACCCCATGAAAAAAAAATGTTTAAAAATGTAAAACAAATTTTAAAAAATTAAATGTTATGTAAAACTAGTGTATTTTATATCTAGGTTTTTCCAATATACAGAAAAAAGAGAGTTTGAACATGTATTTTTTATGAAAAACGAGTGAATTATCCTAATGAAACCATGATCTGTGAGAGGTGAATAACACCATTGCACTAAATTTTGATTGAATTGTTAGCAATGAGGTACCCAAACAATGTTCATTAGGATTTTTTGGTTTCTGACAACTTTTGGATGTTTAAACATGCACTGGGTCAGATTGACCCAGGAACATTTTTGATGTACCTAAAAAATGAACAGAACAGGAGGGTTAAGCTTTGTATTCACATTTCGTTTCGTATTGTTTTATATTCTGAAATTTGTTTTGTATTTTCTGTTAGAGGGGGTTACACAATGTATTTTTTTTTTAGTATTTGCTTTATTCTGTATAATTTTGTATTTTGTATTTTGGGGTGAAATTATCTCAGTTGTCTGGCAACTGGAGAATTATCAGTTACTTTCTCAGTCTTCTGTGTGTGTGGAAGTGTCCTTGAGCGAGACACCTCACCCCCCCCCACTGCTCCTGAGCGCCTTGCACGATTGCCTCGATCACCATTGGTGTGTGAGTGTGTGTGTGTGAATGGGTGAATGAAAGGCATGGCCATTGGTGTGTGAGTGTGTGTGTGTGAATGGGTGAATGAAAGGCATTCATTGTAAGTTGTTGCTGGAAAATGCGCTCCATAAATGCAGTCCATTTACCGCTGATGTGACATTCTTTGGATATATAATATTTTTACTCCTCCACGTGCGTGCACATTCCCTCCCACCCCCTCGTAACCCCCCCCCCCCCCCTTCCCCACAGCCACAGACCTGACCGGCGGGTGCCTGGAGAAGAAGCACGCCCGAAACTTCTCCCTGGACGTCCAGCCCTACACCCTGACCTTCCGGAAAACCAAGGTCGAGACCGTCCAATCGCAGCCCCACCCGCAGGAGCACACGCTGGACAGCGTCTTCATCGAGGGGACCCACACCGTCGTCCACGCAGTCCCCGCCCCCATCGCAGGTCAGCCTCCTACAGGAGCAGCAGAGAACAGCGTCTGTAAACTCATTTCTCTGGGCGAAATACTTACCTCATAAATAAAAAAATTGTCCCAACAGTAACACAAAGGTAATATCATATGCAAATATTTTGTTTTCTGTACATGGCTTCGCTAACATCCCAGCTGATCTGTAAATGAGCAATAATTAATGAGAGCTTTAAAGAGTAGGTTTTTTGGAATGTATTTTCAAAATTTTGGCACTGTTCTAGAACTGCTTTCAATCACCAGTAGTGATCATTACATCAGCATTAGAATGTTCATGCTGGTGAACGGATTGTTACATCAGCATTCGAATGTTCACTTGAGAACCTTCTAATGCTGGTGCACTGATTGTGATCTTACACATTAAAGGGATTCATGTGTTTAATTAATCTCTCTCACTCACTCTCTCTCTGTCTACAGAGAAAAAAGACACTCTGATAGAGTCCCCTGCTCCGCCCTTCTCAGCAGTCACCCTGCCCAACTCCTCCTACCTGAACGGGGGCTCGCCCACCCAGCCCCTCCCCCCAGAAACGCTCGCCCCGGCGGGGGAGCCGGACGGCCAGGGCGTGGCCTTCGGCCGGAACCCCGCCCACCCGCTGCTGGGCATCCGGCGCGCGCTGTACGACGAGGAGGAAGAGGAGGAGGCCGAGTCCAGGCGGGACAGGCTGGCCGCGAGGCCCGGCGGGGAGCTGATCGCCGCCGGCGAGTGCTGAGAAGGGGGAGGGGGGGGGCGAAGACGACCCTCACGACCCCTCCCCCACCGCCCCCCGCCCCCCGCCCGGCTCCGCCCCCCGCTCATCCCACCACCGCCGCGCTGGATCCATTTTAGCTGCGCTCGGGCGTCGGGCAGAACGGTTGGAAGGTTGGTCTGGCTGGCTGATCCCAGAACAGTGCTCTCAGGGGCGCCCGCTAACCACAGTGGAGCGCTGCGTTTAAGGAGACCGATCCCAGATCTGTTTCCTGTCCGCCGCCCATCGCAAAACCCAGCGCACGGCGACACGCTAACAGCTAAAGAGCAGGGCTGCATTAAAAAAAAGAGTTCAGCGGCTGGTTGCTAAGCATCGTCACCACGCCCGCCGACAGTAGTCATAGAATTCAAAAAACACTTTCATAAGCCGCTCTGGATAAAAGCGACTGTAAAATTATGTAAATGCAAATGTATGGCCTGACACAGATTCTTAAATACATCGCTCACGTAGCATCAGTAACGTAGTCTTTAGGCACCATATACATCACATTACAGGCATTTAGCGGGTGCTCTTATTCAGAGCAACTTGTGCAACTTCTTATATAGCATTTACACTGCATCCATTGATACAGCTGAATATATATACTGAAGCAATGCAGGCTAAATATCTTGCCCTTTACTACCCTGTAGCACTTTCAAAAGTACACTTCTAGATACCCAGTGGTGACTCCATTCACTGTAGCACTCATATGGACCAAAAGGGAAAATGAGGGGGAGGGGCAGACCCTGACCACTGATCCAGGATCAGCTGACCAAGCCCAAACCCGATTGCCAGCTGCTGCATGCGAGAAGGCTGAGACTGATCCAGAGTCAGTGCCAGGGGGAGGTAGCACTGCACTCCTCCTCTCTCTACTCACGTCCTCCTGCAGTGCAGTACTCTAGCGCAGCCAATCAGTGCACTCCAGCACTCTGACACAGCCAAACAGTGCACTCTAGCACTCTGGTGCAGCCAATCAGGGTACAGCAGCACTCTGACACAGCCAATCAGTGCACTCTAGCACTCTGGTGCAGCCAATCAGGGTACAGCAGCACTCTGACACAGCCAATCAGTGCACTCTAGCACTCTGGTGCAGCCAATCAGGGTACAGCAGCACTCTGACACAGCCAATCAGTGCACTCTATGACTCTGGAGCAGCCAGTCAGGGCACAGCAGCACTCTCGCGCAGCCAATTAGTGCACTGCAGCACTCTGGACCAGCCAATCGGGGGGGAGAAAGAAGCAAATGGAGGAAGAGACTGTACTGCATCACGCTTTAGCTTCACCACAGACCCTGTTTCAACCCACGCTTTTAAGAAGTCTGTGCGCTTACCACCAAGAATCACGCTCACAATTTTGCTGTGCCCAGAGACACAGTCTGGTAGCCAATGTTTGGCTTTGGGCCAGCAACCCCAAGGACCTAGGGGGGTTTAAAAAAGTGGTGCTACAGAGGTGAACCCCCCTCCCACCATGCTCACACGTCACCTTGGAAACTCCCCATGTCAATGACCAGACGTCATGTGACCACAGCCCAGCCTGGCGAATGGGCTACACGCCGTCAGAACTCTGAGCTCACACAGCACACTCTGACACAAACGTGTCGTCGGGTTCGCCTGATTGGAGGATATAGATATGGCACCCATCCCATTACGCGCATATGATTGGCCACCAAAGACACCACCGCTTATCAGAGTGAATGAAAACAATAGTAGTATGACGATAGCAATTATATTTATATACTGTAGTTTTTCTCATCAGGGATAATGTGATAAGAGAATCACGGTAGAACATCACAGTGGCGAACCTCCCCCTTCACCCACCAGCTAATCGACAAGCAGCGCCTGGAAGCCTACTGGACTGTTATTGGTTAGGGTGCAATGGGGAAATGGAATAGATTGGTTGTCTCCTTCCTGCTACGGACAAGCACACCAGCACCATTCACGGATGCCAGCGGTTGCAGGAGGACAACTTCACAGGAAGCGCGCAGGAGGATGCTGGGACCTCGGCTTTGAGTGCAGCCTCACGCTGGCAACCCACAGGTACTTGGGGAGGAGGGGGAGTTGAGTTTTGGTATGTAATGATAAAGATGAGTTCTCTTTACCAGAGCCCTCCCAGAACTGAAACACTGTCAAAAAACTGACATCAATACCATTATTTAAAAGTAACTTCCACACTGGAATTTACCGGAAGAATTACATTACACAGAGAGTGGTCAATGTGTGGAACGGGTGGCCAGGTCATACAGTGGAGCCAGAGACCCTCAATCTCCAGGCTTTACGTTAAAGATATCCTCACCTAAATAAAACAAGATAAAGTCGCTCTCCCTCCCTCTGTCTTAAAAATATAACGTTAAATTTGGGCGAGATGGAACAATGAATCACTGTCAGTCGAGCACTGTTACAATAGGCTAACATTACCATGATAATAATAATTGAATAGGGCCTAATTGTGAAATTATGAATAATAATAATAGTAATAATGCAATGTTAAAGCACATGTAGCTTTTCCCAGGAGTCTTTTACACAACAGTATATGTTCATTAATGTCTGAAGTGTCCATGCGTATCACACAAATGCGATCAATTGTGCCTCCCCGCTTACTGTATGTCTGTTGACGCATCGAGTTGCAGAGCAAATACACAGCTGGCTAGTTTGACTCTTTAGTTGACTTGCTCAACAATGTCAGTTTCCATATCATCTGTCCTTCGACAGACTGTTTCGTTGAAAAGGGGGCACTGTTCTCAGTGCATCTGCTATTTTTTTGTCCAACATAGTTTCAGCAAGCGCCACAGCAGCTGGTAAAGTTAGCCCTGCGGCTATCGTAAAAGTACTAAAGTTTTTGTAGCCTTGGCCACGGACAACGATGCTTCCAGGGCTTCGACAGGTCGTCCTAACTTTTCTCATAGTTGACTGACTTTCTCTAAATTCAGACAGCTTTCTGTGTAGCAATTCAGCTGTCTTGCCAACACAAACAAGGTGTTCAGTTGCTGGTTTAGATAGGATGGTTTCATATTTTCGTTTGATAACATTTCGCCGCAAAGTAAACACTATGGTTGTGGTGGATCGGAGGCTGTAGTCTATGTGTGAAACCAAAAATAACACACTGCTCTTGATATTGACGTACCGCTATTGCTTTCTTTTCAGCTGTTTCTCCGGTGTCATCTTCGTTCTTGCTGCTCGGTGGTCCGTTGATAAATTTTACTAGCACAGTCTAGCTAACCTTAAGCTTTTCGACGGGCAAATATTGCTAGTTACCATTGGCAACCACGTGGCTTTGTTAACTAGAGGCGTACGGGGGAGAGAGTCAATTCGCTCAACACTTCTTAATTATGGTTGAAAGTTATTTTAACGGGGTGAGTTCTAATAATGGAATGTTTTTTGGTATTATTGATAATATTATATTCATTTGTTTGTTTTATCTTTGTGGTTTGCATTGTTTTCATTTTAAATGAATGTATTTTTTATTCTACATTAATGTAGGTTCTCATTTCAACCCTAATTTGGCACACCTGATTCTACTAATTAGCAGCTCAATGAGATCTCCAGCTGTTGAATGTGGTGCGATTTGTTAGGGTTGGAGTGAAAACCTACAGGATGGTAGACCTCAAGGAACCTTTGTTTCACAAAGAAAACTCCGAGTTGAGCCTATTTGGGGAAAGCTAGGATATCACTCCCCTAGGCCATTCTTGGGGTATCTTTGTGATGCAAGAAAACCCACAAATATATATATATATTCCGGAATATCCGGAATCTTCTAATATAATTTTCATCCTTTTTCAGGAACCCTCCCCCACCCCCACCCCTGTCAAAGTGAAGCCAAGACGAGGGTGCGTACAAGAGGAAAGCTGTTACGTGGAAGTCAATATGTATAAAACATTTAAGGAATACAGCTGCAATACATTTATGAGTACAGCGCATATACATCAACACCACCGGAATATATATGCACTTTTATCAATATATATATGTGACACACTGTATTTTTACAAAATGTTTTACAATATATGTAAGTGTATACGAGCACAACGTGAGCCTACTTGTTCTAGAAAACTCATATAGCCCTACAGGACATCACGTAGAACAGAAACTTGCTATCCATTAAATTAAAAATATATGGTTTACATATGATGTCAAATTCCATTCAGTTCATCGATGAGATTAATAACAATGCAAACTGTAGACCTATGAGCTCAGATGTGTGTTTCACAAGCAATATGCAGTTATAAAAACATAATTAGCATGTTGTCATATTGCTACTTCCACACAAAAGTCAAGTGGTCATATTGTGATATCCTAACTTGTCTATTTCAAACAACCCTCTTTCTGAAAATGTATAGCAACCTTTCAAATTATCAACACCATACATTCTTTTGCACTTCTGGTCTGTTTGAACATGTAATCCCTGTATTCAGGATTTGTGCTTTGTTATACATGTTCTTTTTTTATAAAAGAACAGCATTCACCATGGAGCCTCCCAACAGCAAAGCACCATGGGATTGTTTTCCAGAATTCAAGATGTTTCCGCCATCATGTGCCATTATCAAAACAATGAGCCTATTCGTTGTACTAACTCTCCCTTTAAAATGCAATTCTGAAACATCATGAGTGAGTGTCTCACTATACTGCTTGAAAATGACCCCATTTTATATTTCTGGGATCCTTTCCTTGGTGTTATTTTACTGAGTCACTGGTGTGATGTCTTTTGACTGTTGGAAATATGCTCACAGACAGAAAACTCTCAGTCAGACAGAAATCAGCTTTCAGCTTGTTTGGCTTGTCTGTGATTTCCCGATCTGAGGGACCCACATCAGCTTCCTTTTTTTTTGGCTTGCATTCTCACGTGACTCGGCTTCAACATCAAACACATCTTATCGGATCCATTTCTTTTGCTGAAAATCAGCTAAAATGCCCACGCTCATGCAGACTGCTTGACTGCCTTTCGGAGTCAAAATTGAATGAAACCAGCTTAGTTTCACAAATATCTAAAATTATAAATCATGCCATCTGATATACGGATATATAAGGATATCAGACAATCATGGTGGCGACGACATTTACTCGTGCATTCGACCGTAAGCAAACCAGCTATCGCAAGATTTAAAATGGATACGTTCTGACGCTGGCAACAAATGCCACAATGCTGTCTTGCTTTAACTTTGGTGCCAAATCTCAATTGACTGTGCCAAGCACCCAATAAACGCACCATGCACAGTCCTGTATGCAACTGAATCAGTCCGTGGGACAGGGGAAGTATCACTAACTTGCTTGCTAAGAATCAGTTAACACTTTCATGTGGATTGTTTTGTTAGTACTTTTGAAAAAACTTTCATCCACTTTCACTTTCATGTCATATTGCCATGGTTCTGTAAGTCACTCCGGATAAGAACAAGTGCTTAAAGAATAGGTAATAAACATGATTCAACTTAAAACGTGAGGTTTGGATTATATGTACAAACGTGACGCACTAATATTTAATAACTAACCTTTGTTTTCTGGGGCGTCTTTCAGAAAATGCTTCTGTCACTATGGCAACCAGGAAGCAGTGGATACCAGTCACAAAGTGAGGGAGGGGCTATGAGGCCTTGATTAAACTGAATACAGTTCTAAAAATTGCTGGCAAAGAGACCAATGGGTAAGGGACAGTGCAAGGCCTTAGATTCTATAGACCCACTCAATATTCAGTTATTCTCAACATTCAAACCATACCATGGCACCAGACATTCTGTCCATGTGCTTGGCTTTTCTTGAAGATTCCTGAACCGTATTATAGCACTGGAATGTCCTGTTACAAACTGAAAACTGATGTGGGAAGGACAGAAGGATCATGGGAAGATGACAATCTGGTTGGTCCAAAGAATCTGTAGTGTATCTGATACTAATGCTGGTGACATTGTTTATCTCCTACCCCTCAGACTTGTGGACTTTCTTCCATCCAATACCTACAGGGAATAAGGAATAGCCAGAAACGTATTTACCAATCACCATTGGCCTTGATCCATCCGTGGTTACCAACACACTCTGTGATTGGTGGTGCTCCTACCTATTTTTTTTTTTTACCAGAAAGGTGATGATGTCCCTCATCATTTCTTATTGCTCCAGGCTTCAGTTGGTTGGTGCAACTGGTGTAAAATCAAGCGTGGGACCTAGTCCCCGCCCCCCCCCACCTCTCCTCTTCACCCGCGGAGCAGCACAGATCGTGGAGCTCAACGTCGCCCAGAACCTCGCAGAACACGTCGACATACCCTCGAGCACTTTAACGACGACGATAATTACCCGTACGATATTCAAAGCGCTTAAGCTCTTTCGGATGACATCATGGCATCGGTGTGTGTGTGTTGTGATATTGGCAGTGAAGTCTTCCATGTTACCCCTGCTGCAAACCAGGGGCAGGGGGGGTGAGGGTTTCCTGAGGGAATGGTGTCAAAGGGAGTTGTAGAAGTAGTTTACAATCTCACTAGTAATCAATAAAACATTTTTTACACAACCTGAGGAGAGGAACTGTCTTTACTTGTGTTTTGTGTTTGGATTACTGACCCGTGAAGAATGAGCACGCGTTTGTTTTCAACTGGTGTTCATTTTGGGGGGAAAAAAATACTGAACTTTTATTTCAGGCCTTTGGGTTAAAAACACCTTTTCAGATATGATAATTTACCTAAAAATATATTTAAAAATGTAATTTGTTCATTCAAAAAAGGAACACCGAAGATGTACACGAACACATCCACATCCACAGACACACATAAACAGAAGGGCAGGTAGTAAATGTCCCAACAAAGCCAAAAACACTAGCATCCCCAGAGAGTTATGGGGGTCCCATCCATCCATTATCTATACCCGCCACTACATGGCAACACTGGAGAATGTTTTATGTTGGCTGGGATGGTAGTGTCCTCAGATGATCAATTAAGCAAAACTAGCATAAGCTAAGTGAATTTCATTAACCAAGTTGAATCAACATACATCTGTTTTTTAGCTGTGGCTCAGGTTAGCATTAGCCAAGCAGAATTAACGTACATGTGTTTTCAGTGTAAGTGTCTGTTGAGCTCAGCACTTGTTGGTGTCACAATACCGGCAGAAACTTGACTTCCATCGTTTAACCTTGCATTGCTCAGGGGTCCTCGAACACCCTAGAGCAGCCATCTTCCTCTTCCTACGACGGCAAAAATGTGTCAGTTTCCAAGACAACCCTTCAAATTTCGCTGAACCCCGACCTCTCCCCAACAAATCTGATGAGGTTTAGGGTCTCCTGCTCAGGCCGCCGATGACGTCGTCGGTCACGTGATCAGCTTCTTGAGAACCTGCGCGCGAGAGACAGCGACAGCGAACCAGCTCAAACCGGATCAATCCGGATTCGCTCTCCGCGCGACACGACCCTTATTCAGTCACATCCATCACACTGTTTCACGTGGGTTTGTTCTGAACACTCGTGGCGCGACTTAGTCACCTGTTTATTCGATTACGTTGAGTTTGATGTCACCGCGTACGAACGCAATTCAGTTTCGATGCAATTGATCTGATTTGGCCCCCCCGGGGGACAGTCTGGTTGCAGCTGCGCGACAACGATGACTCATCTGATTAACTCCCTTTGTCATGAGGTAACAATGGGAAGAACGGGAACGCAATATTTCCTGCCTGAATTCATGAATGCTCATTCGTTCCTACTACCAAAACAAAGCTCCTGGTAAGTGTGCTTGTGACATACTCAAGTCGTCTGCCTCTGGTTGAGATTTTAAAAAAAGAGTCTGGAAATGAACAATTCCTGATTACTCAGGGTAATATCAGGGAATTTTCTGGAAGTGTGTCATAAACCCATAATACACTGCTCTGCAGTCATCTCTCCATTTGTGCTGGTCTCTCTAGCGCTGACTATCATCCTTGATGATAGCTGGAAGAAGCTTATGTCCCGTTCCTCCTTCCAGTCGGTTATAGGCTAAAACGTGCATAGCACTCGTTTGCTATACAGGATACAGCCTGTACACTGATAGCTGATAATTCACTAAATGTTAAAAATAATCAAAAATGCACCATACTGCATTGATTACAATGCCATTTGCAATTTCAATCATGTACAATAGAAGTCTTTTTATAACTGGAATTTTAAGTGCACAAGGCCTTCAAAATAAGAGCGCAAAGACTCCTCTGTGCAATCATGCCACAATCTCAAAAACCTTTAACTGCTCGACCGCTGCCGGGAAATAAAAAGCTCATTTTTGGAAGGCATCCACAGCAATTATTTGTGCCAAATTTAATTATAGATAAGACCTGTCCAGGTCAGCTGGATCACCTTTGTAGGTATCATAGCAATGCAGGCTGCTCACCCAAACAGCAGGCACAACAGAACAGTCTTCTCTCCTCCTTATCTATTTCCGATGGACACATTTTCTGATTATACACACATACAGTAGTCACAGTAGTCACAGTAGTCACAGTAGGCCCGATTCCGTGTATTGCATATCAATGTTTTTTGTTCACTTTGTATTGTATTGTATTTCTGTGCAATCACAGAGCATCCTGGATTAGTTCCTCACCACTCTTACCCACCAGCCTATATTCCTCGATGATTTTTGTAACTCCCATCTGCCAGAATAATTTATAGTTTACTCAAGACTCAGATATTAGAATTTCACAAATTGACATCTCGTGATTCTCATCTGTCGGAAGGGAAAAAAAACAAGTGCCCTTTAAAAGGACTTCAAATGTCCACACTCGCAAGTTGCCAATGTACTAGTAAGTATGAGACACGGACAATGCTTTTAAAAAAAAAAAATCAAAACCAAACTTTATTGAAAACCAACAATCTACCAAGCTTCTACATGCTGCTTCCAAGAAAACGACATCGGAGAGCACATCTACACATTTTAAATTGATTATGATGGCAGAAAATCATTGGGCACCCTTACAGGCAACATGTTAATATCAAATGGCAGCAGGTTACTTACCATCGAACCACGTCAATATGGCAGTGTTTGACAGTGGTTGGTTCAACACCCAAAAAAATCATCTAGTTCCCAAACACACCTACAGTAGCTCAAATTCATTTTACCTGAAAACACGAAACAAATGACAAGTGTAACATACAAAAGAACCATCGAAAATGACCCCGGGCTAACCATTTGACGCTAAACAGCGTCACCCTGGGGAAAAGAGAAATGAGACGGACCAGGTGCTAGCGTGCCTTATAGCATGAAATTCCAAATGCTAACACAACGCTAGATGTCCTTTAAGGGGGGGACATCCAGGGCTTATTTCTTTCCTTTCAATAAAAAAGACAAACATGGCACTTGAGCACCTCTGAAAAATTTAAGCTGGACAAGTTTCAGTAAATGTATAGCATATAAAATGGTGGAAGGAACAAAATGGCCGCTTGTAAGCTTCGCCACTTTTACCAGTACAAGGAGACTGCATCGCACTGCTGGAGGTGGGTTGCCAGTGGCGCTGCAAATGCCCCTCCTGGTGCATTTAAGAGCAGAAGCCCTACCTGAAGACAATGCTACTGTGACCTAGGGGGTAAAGGGCAAAGAAAGGGCACAAAAAAGACGGCTTTCGGGCACTCGGTACTGATTTGACAAAACCAGAAACGGGTACCTGAAAGCCGGTTAGCGTTCACCGCGGTTTGTCAGGACCGCCTTCGGTGGCGAAGGCGACTTGATTGGCCGCATGCGGACATCTCCTGGAGAGGTCGCCGGTATACTTAAAAACCGAAATAAGTATGTTTTTTATTTTCCACGCGGGGACTGTGAACCTGATCAAGAGGGGTTGGGACCAGTGCCGGTTAATAAGCGCGAAAGCCACTTCAGTAACGAGAAGGGCCAGCAGGAAGTATCTCAGATCGGATTGGATGAAAGTTCTCAGGTAGGAAACAGCAATTCATAAGAAGGGGACAACCACGTCAGTTTAGGAGACGCAGGTCAGATAAAACGAACAGTTCTGGGGTTTAATCACTATGAGAAAACAAAGGTAAGGGAAGGCGGAGCCTCGGGAGCAGGAAGTGGGCGGGGTTTCGCATAATATGACGGGTTGGGCTTTAGGTCGAACGGCCCCATTCCGATTGGTTGCCGGAAGTGCTCGTGGTGAGAAAGCATGGAAGAGGACCCAAGAGGAGCACAGAGCACCCGGGAGGGGGGGAGGGAGGGGGTGGCTAGATGGCCAGGTGGAGGGTTATGGGGCAGTGGTCGCTCCCCATGGCTTTGCCGCGAATCTTGCTGTCGCACAGGCTGGGGAGCAGGGCCTTGGAGAGCACGAAGTAGTCCAGGCGCCAGCCCACGTTCTTGGAGCGGGCGTTCATCATGTAGGTCCAGAAGGTGTAGGCGTTGGCCTGCTCCGGGTACAGCTCCCGGAAGCTGTCGACGAAGCCGGCCTCCAGCAGCTGGGTGAAGCCCTCGCGCTCCTCCGGGGTGAAGCCGGGGTTCTTGCGGTTGCCCTTGGCGTTCTTCAGGTCGATCTCCTGGTGCGCCACGTTGAGGTCGCCGCAGAGCACCAGCGGCTTGCGCCGGTCCAGCTCGCACAGGTAGGCCCGGAAGTCCTCGTCCCAGGTCTTGCGGTAGTCCAGGCGGACCAGGCCCCGGCTGGCGTTGGGCACGTAGGCCGTGACCAGGAAGAAGTCGGCGAACTCGGCCGTGATGACGCGGCCCTCCTTGTCGTGCTCTTCCTTGTCTGCGCCCGGAGAAACAACTTCAGCTGTGTTTGTACACTTTTTAAAACCGCAGTTCCTTATTTTATGCCAATTTATTTTCCTGCATAACTTTCAATATTGTTTTTACTATTGAACCCTTTAAGAGGTAAGATCACTAATATGTGACGAGAACATGCTTAACTGAACATTCTAATGCTGATGTCACAATCACTACTGTTAACAGAAAACAATGGAGTTCTAGAACTCTGACTAAGAATGAAAAAAAAACCTACTCTTCAAAGGGTTAAAATTCCTTTTTATCATGCATATTTTCTTTCGCTTTATACAGGGCGAACCAATCACTGTGCTGCCATGGAGAACCAGGACTTTTTGATTTGTTCAGACAGGCCAGCGATTGACAGGACATTGGCTTTGTCCTCCTAATTTGCACGAAACCTCACATTGCTGCGACTAAGGGGTGCGGTCTGTGCCGGCGAGGGGGGGAGTGGGCTCACCGATGCCATAGGTGACGGACAGGGGCTCGTTTTTGCAGAGCATGGCCACCCCGCTGTATCCCTCCTTTTCGTCGGAACCGGCCCAGTACTTGTGCGGGTACTCGGGCATGGAGGTGATGTCAGCAGGGAGGGACTTCTCAGCGCACTTCGTCTCCTGCAGGCAGAGCACGTCCGGGGCCTCCTCGCGCACCCACTGAACGGGGGAGAACGCAACCAATCAGAAAATGGCCCGGCCGAAATACAACCAATCAGAAAACAATACAATACAGTGTACGAGCAATGATCTGTGATAATTTTGTCCATGCCCCAGAAATGTGACCGAGCAGCCCTGTGGGGGCCACTAGTATTTGGCTTCATTGCTGAGAATTCTTTCCTGCTATCAAAGAGTGCAAAAGCCCTTGATGTGTGCACCTATGACATAACCAGAGGTTGACGACTTGGGTGAGGTAATTTGGGTCTGAAGAAAAGGAAAAAGAAACAATACTTCCTGAAAAATCAGACAACCAATCAGCAAGCGATACCTGGGGGGGGGGGGGAGCAACCAATCGGCAAATCGCACAGGGAAATACGCAGGCACTCACGTCCAGCCCCTTCTTCTTGACCCAGGCCCGCAGGCCGTCCACGTTCCAGGAGGTGATCTTCATGTTGGCGGCGCGCCCGTCTTTGGAGGTCAGCTGATCCGGTGGGTCTTCGTATAGCACGGGGGCCTCCGGCTCCTTCCCCTTCTTGGCTTTCTTGGTGTCTGGAGCTGGACGTGGAGACAAATAGGGGAACGTTGCCAACTTTTTCCCCCAACCACAGCAACTTTCCTCTCAACATACACAAGTTGGAAAGACAAAGGGGAACATGGGCAACTTTTTTCCCCAACCATTTCACTTGGAATAAACTGACAATTTTCCAAGTAACAAACATTGACACAAATTTCTGACCCAAGAGGCTGTAACAGTACAGAATAAAAAATAAAAATCATTTCACTGTATATCATTAGTGGTTGAGTTGACAACCATTTATGTACTTTCATGTATGAAAGGGGGACAAAAAAACTTCTGATCTTTGACAGTATTACAAGGCTTCCATTCTCGGTTCAGGTACCCACTGTGAAAATGGCGGCGAACGCCATTTCTGTTACCTGCACCGTTGTCCTGATCCACATCTCCAGTTCCGTCTTCGGCCTTCTTTCCTCTCTTCGACATCTTTGTGATCCTTCGGTCTCCACAGAGCCTACGCAGGCACAGGACACGGGCCACCCGAAACGCTGAAACCAAAAATCGAACCATTCTGCAATTTCTTTACCCTCCGTACGATCAATGATGCCAAAAAGTGCCCCAAACGTAGGCTACGATAATTTCGCCATTTCACAATGAATTTATTAAGTTCACTAAATTCCTTGGCTGCTGATTCAGGATCCGGTTTGCCTTTTCACATACAGTATACCATGAATTGTAATGTTACAACTCTCAATTATAACGATTACATGTTTGAGCGATTGCGATTTAATTGTAGGCTATTTGACAATATCCGTAGACCAGGCTTTTTAGTGTTAGTCTCATTCATTTGAGTAGGGTCCAGGAAGTCGCCTGCTTCCACGCAGCGTATGTGGTGGGCAAATGTTTTTCTCCCCTTTGTGACCTTTGGTATTGCACTCATTGGCTGAAGTATGTGAGTAGGCGTGTTAAACAAGGTTGTTATTTACACCTGTGATTTCTCTAACGTTATCGATGGCGTTACTAGGTCGACTGTTTTGCACATTTGTATTACTGAATTATATGGGGAATTAAAAAAAATTATAGAGAGACACACTGTAGTTAATATGCAAATCGCCCGGGTGGGCCAAGCTTGTGATTGGTTGGGCCAGGCCGGGACTGGCTTCAATTAGGGTTTAGGGCTCAAACTAGGGTACAGCTAGGGTTAGGGTTAGGAAAACGGTAAGTCTGAGGGTTGAGGCAAGTTTACGGTTGTGTTTAGCAGCTTGGAGAAAGGTTAGGACATGGGTTTAATGATTTTGAATGAACCAAAAAATTTCTCTAGTAGCATGTGTACCTATAACCATACAAAATGTCTAATAAATGCAACTTTAAGCCACGTTCATTTGTGTTCCGCCCACATTCGATTTGGATAATAATGTTAACAGGTTATGCTGCTAACTCTCGAACTGTCCGTTAAATTTTTCACTTCAGTGATAGTTGCAATAACTTGTTTACGAGCTAAAAGTTGTGGAGACAGGTTGCGTATTTGATTGCCGTTGCCGTCAAATTCCATCCTGAACTTCCCGAAGAAAATTCTGCAGGCCCAATCGTCAAGTAATCTAGGGGAATCCCATCCACGGTTGCATACGCATAATGTGCACTGGTTGTGTAAATTACTTTCAAATGTTAAGTCAAAGCAAGTTCAGTTTTGTATGCAACAGAGTTTTGTACCTTCGAACCCATGATTAATTATCAAATCTACATGACGCTGCAGACGGACATGCTTGAAGCTGCAGAACAATAGCGTTGGCTAAAATCGACCTACATGTTTAAATGCACGCCCTGAACTAAGAACACTGCATGGAATAATAGTATGGCTCTAAATTTCTATGAAGCAAATGTTATACGTTTAAAATGGAAAGAATTGGGGAAGTTGGCGGACTAAGACGTCTGCACAAGTTAACAAGCTAGCATGCCACAGTTACTCCCAGGCATAAAATGGACATAACATAACAGGCCGAAGCCCATCATAAGCATGCACAGTCATGTCTGCAGTGACTTCACTTTGAATGAATGAACGAAAGCGAAAACCTCGTTGTGATTAAAGACGTTTGACACACAGTGAAATGCATATCCTATCTCGAAAATAACTGGCTCTTACCTTGCAGCTTTTCTTATCAAACAGAATCACACCGACACCGAACCACACGCCAGTGCCACACGTTAATCTCACAAAGCAAATCGCTTTACAGAACCGATACGCCGTTGCACCATGTGAGCCTCTAGAGGTTGTCTAATTTTCTGCCTGATAATAAAGAGCATCGTTTTAATTTAATTTGGTTTTGAATGTTCTATTTCGGAACAATGGAACTAATAAATTATAAGCCATTTGTTGGTATAGAGAAATATGTTATCCATTTTTCATTCGGACGTTATGTATGTACTCTTTTAGTAAGGAAATATTTTTGCTGTGTCCTCCGAGTTTGTTCAAGTTGGTCCTTCCACTGAACAAGGTACCATACGCATGAACAAGTTGTCAACACTGGTATTAATAATAAAATTTGCCAACTAATGCAGAAATGTTCTGTAAATATTTTATTTGTAGCTGATGATTTTACGCTTGTATGTATGGTATTCAAGGATTAGTATTTGGCTGAGTCGTCAGGGACATAGATCTAGGTGGCTGCTACATGATAACATGGAATAACGCAAGCGTTTTACATACTAGCTGTACCTAGTCATCCAGCTTGCAACCCATACGCTTTAAAGGGTACTTTTTTGCTCTTTCAGTTTCCTCCGATTGCAATCAGTTAGATGTTGATGGCAGTCGCTCGTCACCCCATGCATCAAATTACAACGTCCAGGAATTACAACGTACTGGTTGTTGCAGAAGTCCTCGTATTTAGTTAAAGATTTGTGCATTCGATCTGGATCCTGTGCCTTGTAATTTTACTCGTCCACATCATCATGTGCGTTGAATTAAAAAAAAAAAGACTGACCTTGATTTAACGGTAACATTAGCTTAAATCTGTATCTTTCCCAGAAGCCACGATGACAGTGGTGATTGGATTCGAAGGCAGTGCCAACAAGATAGGAGTGGGTATTGTGCGGGATGGCGTGGTCCTCTCGAACCCCAGGCGTACCTACATCACACCGCCAGGCCAAGGCAAGTCGCCCCGTGTCTCTGCTTTCTCGTGCAAGTGCACAGTGTGATGTGATTGTGTTTCAGAGAAAGTCCTACGTGTCCTGAGGGGCCTCAAGTTTTTGCTTGATCTTGGTTTGACTTCTCTTTGCTTAGGGTTCCTGCCCAGTGAAACTGCCAAGCACCACAGGGGCGTTATCCTGACTGTCCTGAAGGAGGCGCTGCAGCAAGCAGGCCTCAAACCTGCTGACATTGACTGCGTGGCCTACACAAAGGGTGGGAGATGGCGGTCAACTTTATCGGTTTAGCGGCTTTCATTTTCTGTGATGCTCTTCGTCCTCTCCCTCTGTCTTTTTCTTCCTATTGAATGTCTTACTTGCCGTCCTCGTTTGTCGTCTTTTTCCCCTCCCTCTCTTCCTCCCTCTGCGTACATGGTAAATGACGTGTCACTGCTTTGTTATTTTTTAGACAAAAAAAAAAAAACTGCTGTTGGCTGCACTAGTGCTAACGCTAACGGGATTGTCCTCATGCAGGTCCAGGGATGGGCGCCCCGTTGGTGACCACGGCCCTGGTCGCGCGGACAGTGTCCCAGCTGTGGGGGAAGCCGCTCTTGGGGGTGAACCACTGCATCGGGCACATCGAGATGGGACGCCTGGTCACCCGCGCCAACAACCCCACCGTGCTGTACGTCAGCGGGGGGAACACGCAGGTCAGCGGCCCCCTTTGCTGGTCGGGGTCATGCGCCGTCCGACCGGAAGTCAACGATGAATTGAACTCTGAACCCATTCTGGGAAGAGCACTTATTGTCACGGCGATAGGCCACGCCCGGTATGTGCCGGATTTGGCTGGTCAGATTCTCAGTGTTTCGCGCTTTTCTCGGAAGTTCGACGTATTTGATGCACACTTCCTCTCGCTCCCACTGTGCCTCACAGTTCATGTTCGAATCACCTTAGACTGGCCTTGGTGGATATGATGTGATTGGTTACAAAATACTGGTCACGCGTCAGAAAGTGGGCGGGTTTATCGCTCTTAACCACTCCGCTTTCAGCAGGTTAAGCTCGTTGTAGGTAAATTATGTAAATCGTTATGCGCTGAATGGCCTGGTCTCATTGTCATGCGCTCTTATGTTCTTCCGCTGTCCGTCCGTGTTGTTTCCTAGGTGATCGCGTACTCGGAGCGCCGCTACAGGATATTCGGGGAGACCATCGACATTGCCGTGGGGAACTGCCTGGACCGATTCGCCAGGGTCATTAAGGTGAGCCGTATGCCATCTTGCGACAAACTACAAAATACCTCCAGAATAAAGGTATCTATAAACTACAATCAAAATGGTGGCAGGTTTTCAGGCGGTATAACGTAATAATGGAAAATGAAAAGGAATTACAGTTTGGAAGGACGAAGAATCGGAAACAAGTATGGCAAGTATAAGTTTCTTTGTGTTCAGATCTCGAACGACCCCAGCCCCGGATACAACATCGAGCAGATGGCTAAGAGGTAAGCCTTGTAATCATGCCTCAATTTGAGTTTATGACGTGCCATAATTTTACTGACTTACCGAGTGAGCTAGACTTGATGTTTATGGCTATGGATAACTGCTACGTTATGAGAATTGTACCTTATTTGACTTGTGTTCTGTAGTTGTAAGCTGTCAGTTTTTTGCAAAAGAGTTAGTGTCTTCATTACCTCTCGTTGCCTGGTGCGTGTGCAAGGATGGGCAAAAAGTACGCTATTGTGTAATTTGTTTCTCATCATAAAATATTGCAGGTTACAGTGGTTTAAACTATCCAGCAACCCGTATTACAAATAAAATACATGCTTCATGCAGGTATTTGAAATGCTGCCCATGCCTGGCTGTGTGTGTGTGTCTGTGTGTGTGTGTGTGTGCGCGTGTTTCGACGTGTTTTAGCAGGGCCAGCAGAGAATAGTGTTTTATCGTGTTTTAACAGGGGTAAGCAGTACGTGGAGTTGCCCTACACGGTAAAAGGAATGGACGTCTCCTTCTCCGGAATACTGTCCTACATCGAGGTGAGGGGGAGGAGCCTGCGTCGATAATGGGGAGGGGTTAGCGCTAACAGGGAGGTGTAGACGACCGTCTCAGGGAGCTCTTTGCAATAACCGGGGGAGGGGTTCAATGTAAGCGTGGGAGGGTTCAGTGGTTGTAGGGGGCGTGTCCCTTTGGAACAGTGGGCGGAGCCTATAACATTACGAAACTGTCTTCGCAGGAAGCGGCTCACAAGATGCTGGGCTCCAGGCAGTGCACGGCAGAGGACCTGTGTTTCTCTCTGCAGGTGAGGGACTGAACATCAACCCCGAAGGGTTAAATTACCAGGACTGGAGGCAATCACTTGTAATGTGTCACATTCTGTGCTCGGGCAGTACGTGCTGTACGTAGTGTCCTGATGTACCTGTCCGTCTCAATGCAGGAGACCTTGTTCGCCATGCTGGTGGAGATCACGGAGCGAGCCATGGCGCACTGCAACTCCCAGGAGGTCCTCATTGTCGGGGGAGTGGGCTGTGAGTGAGGGGCCTGCCGCAATGCATCATGGGAGCCGTGGGCCGCAGGGACACACACGGGGACCTCGCGTGCCCGAGATAGACGCGCACAAAACACGAGAACGCGGCCCGATTTGCAACCCGCTACATCCACTTTCCATACGTACATGTCCTTTATGCGTCGCTGGTTGTGTAACCCTGACCCGCTAATGCCCGCCCCCCCCCCCCCCACAGGTAATTTGCGGCTGCAGGAGATGATGGGGACGATGTGTAAGGAGAGAGGAGCGCGCCTCTTCGCCACGGACGAGAGGCGAGTCAAACAGGGAGCCGCCATTTTTGTAGCCGTCTCTTCTTGCATCAGTTGCGTTTGTTTGCGTAGATCTACACCGGTTGGTTGGGGGTTTGAGTCCAAGAGGGGTTAACTGACCAGTCGTCGTGGCAGATTTGTTTTTGAGTAACCAGTCGGCATTGCTGATTTGATATTCGCTGGCTGTTTTCGCTGGTGCGATGTTGACTCGCCAATCGTTGTTGCTGGCTTCATACTGACTGACCAATCGTCCCTCAGCTTCTGCATCGATAACGGGGCTATGATCGCGCAGGCCGGCTGGGAGATGTTCCGGGCGGGTCACGTGACCGAGCTGCCGGACTCCTGGATCACCCAGAGGTACCGGCCAGGCCCTCTGTATTTAACCTGCGTTGCCTTGGCAACAGTTCGGCGATCTACAAAATAAATCCAGGCCTAAACTTGTCGTCGTTTTTTTTTTTTGATTGACAGGTTCAGGACGGATGAGGTGGAAGTCACGTGGAGAGACTGACTGACTGCCAACTCGCATCCAACATAGCACCTCTTCGCCTTTAGCTCCGCCTCCTCACGTGACAGGACGATGATGTCACAGCACGTGTCAGAGGCTTCCCTCTGTGTCTTTCTCCAGGGCAGAATTTCACCTGAAGCTGGGGTTCTTAAAATCAGCGCTGGGCCCTCCCGGTCTATCCTGATTGGTGTGTATCGCATCGTGATGGCCGACGGTGAATTAATTATGTCTAGTTTATGAACGACTGATGAAGGAAAATCAGATCAGTGCGAATGTTGCTCTGTGGGTGGGAGGTGTGACAAACAGAACTAACAAAACAGAACTAACTCCAAACTGCATCCTGGTGCACAGTTGCTCATTTTCTGTATTCTCTGAATAAGGAAAACATAAAATTGTTCCCGTTTCACATGTACGTGTGTGTTTTTTTCCGCATTGCTACAGCTGTGAGCGTAGACTCCGAACAGTGATTCCGTATTTGCTGGCCTCGCTTTTCTTAAATTTCAAAGTAAGGAAAAGCTTTGGGTTGAGAGTGAGCTAGTACATTCAGAACTTCCTTTATTCGGTGGCGAAACATCTACAAGACTACATGCCGTTTAAAATCCTGCAGGAAACGTACACAGCAGTTAATTGTATAAAAACTAAACGTCTCTATTAAATATTTTAGACTCTGACGGAACCAAGCCTATGGCAGTCAGAGCAACTGGGCCCAAAGGAATTTGGAGCTCTTATTCAGTCTAAAGTTCCAGGGCTACGGATTGTACGCAGAAGTAAGCTGATTGTTAAAGCAGGTACTGCAGCTTCAGGGAGAAACGAGCGATGAAATTGTTCCTTGGCCACCGTCCCTTCCTCTCTTCTTTCCCCCCCCTCCCCCCCGTTTACATTCTCTGTGCTACTTCTGTTCGGCTCTCTTTCTCCTTGTTCTCTCCCTCCTTCCTCTCGTTTTTCCCCTCCGTCTCTCCCCCCTCTTCGTCGCCTCCGGTCCGGCGACATCACTGAGCCATCTGCACCACCACCGCCTTCCAGGCCTTGTCCTTGTCAAAGTCTCGGAGCGTCCCATTGGCCGCCGGTTGCTACGAGATGGGAGCAAGGGAAGGGGGAGGGGCATAAGGAGAGGTGCGTTTGTTGAGCGCGGCTCTCTCCACAAGTGTCACTGTTTGTGTGTGTGCGTGTCTGTGAGTGAGTGTGTGTGTGTGTGCGTACCTCGCTGTGGTGACTCTGCAGTGTCGTGGTCTGGGCTCTGACCAGGCCTGCCAGGCGGAGCTGGCTCTTGTAGGAGGCGCAGTGCACCACCGTGACCAGCGTCAACACGGCCTGCACCAGCAGCAGCAGCGTCAGGATCATCAGCAGCACGTCGTGCGATTGCTGGGACACACACACACACACACACACACACACACACATGCGGTGTAACACATTAAAATACTCATCACACCCACGGTGTCACGCACACTTAAATATCCGTTGGACACCCATAGCGTCAGACGCTAACACATGCCCTTGTCTAGCATACCCATAATGCACACAGTTATAGCACATGCATATAAACCCAGACGATCCAAGATCCAATTCACTGCTTTCAAAAGCTCATGCAGCCACACTGGTTGCTCTGTTGCCGTAGAGACCGACCTTAGTGACGGGGTTGTCGTGCAGGAAGATTTCGGCGAAGTTCACCACGCTGCAGGAGAGGAACCCAGAGGCGGAGAAGAGCAACGGGGACGTTACACTGGCAATGGCAATCAACACCTCCACCTAAGAGAGAAAGAAAGAGAGAGAGAGAGAGAGGGGGAGAGCGAGTGAGAGAGAGGGAGAGAGAGTATGTGAGGGAGGGAGTGGGAGAGGGAGGAGAGAGGGAAAGAGCAAGAGAGAGAGGGAGGGAGAGGACAGGGAGAGTGTGAGGGAGGGGAGAGAGAGAGAGAGAGAGAGAGAGGGAGAAGAGGGAAAGAGAGAGTAATGACCAGTAGCCTAAATGTTCTTAATAAAACGTCGACCTGAATGATTGCTTTGGCAGGGGTGCAGTGAGATTCCCACGACACTCGACACAGCAGAGTCCCTGCCCACCGTCCGCCACGGACTGAAAGCACGCCTGTTTGATGACACGGCTTTGTGACCCTTCATCAGCTAAACCTTCATTGGTTCGCTTTTTATAAGTCGCACTGGATAGGAGCGACTTAAAAAGCCTAAATATAGTGTAAAGAGAATTTGAATTTGAGAGTAACTCACCAGGCATTTATTGGGGTACTCTGCCACCACGTGGCTGGCAATAGCACTGGGGAAGCACTGGTGGGGGTCACAGCCGTCCACGGACACAGGAAGTGACAGAAGCAGACATTAGCAGCCATTACACTAGTCCTCTTTCAGCGTTAGTATTGATATTGAGAACAGCAGGGATAGTAACATCTGGATAAGACGGCTGTATTGCCAAACAACACTGATAACGATTGGCTGAAACTGGTAGGCTACATCCTGGGTAACACTCAAAGGGAGGCAAAAAATATAGCCAGAAAGTATCCACCAATCACCGTTGCCGTTGTTATATTGCTGTTACCAACGTGCTCTGTGATTGGTGGAGCTCCTGACAGAACATTACAGAAAATCGATGTCTTAACTATCTTGTTCCCACTGTGTTATCTTAGCACAACCACAGCCCCTTCCCACAGGGCGGGGTCACTGACTCACAGCCACCAGGATCCAGAAGAAGGTGGCAGAGAGGAGGGGTCCCGGGGCCAGGGCGTCCATGTTGAGAGCGATGATGCCCCCAAACACTGCGGAGATTCCCACTATGACCTCAATTACCTGGGGACAGGAGAGAGCAGTTACACATTGTGTACATCACACCGTTTACATTGCAGGATGTTAGCAGATGCTCTCATTCAGAATGACTTACAGCTTTTGCTTAGCATCCATTTATACAGCTGGTGGATATAAACTGAAGCAGTGCAGGTTAAGTGCCCCGTTCAAGGGTACAACAGCTACCTTGTAGTCAACCGGTAACCTTTAGGTTACAAGCCCAGTTCCCTAACCATTATACTGCACTCTCACCATTTACTCTCTCTACACACACAGTTGCATGTGGGATAAGAGAGTGGTGATGAGAGAGTTGACATGACCTTCCCGGTAGATAACAGAGAGGAGCTCCACCAATCAACGAGTATGTTGATAACCACAGCAGCAACATCAACAGTGATTGGTCAGTAGTTTCTGATGTTACATCCTGGCTAATACCCACAGAGAGTCAGGAAGTTCTTGTCCTTCTTGTTCAGGGCAAGAAGCCTTGCTTTGTTGGTTTTTACCTGCGTGTCCTGTGATTGGAGGAGCTCCTCTCTGTTTTCTGCCCGAAACGTGACATCACAACCGTCTTACCTCTGCTTAACTGAGCCCACCTTTTACCACAATGCCACACAATCAAAGAGGGGCTTACAGAGTAGGCCTTGATGAGGCGGGCAGGGAAAGTGGGCGGAGTCACAACCACAGGGCCCTCGCAGGTCACTGGCTGGAGGAGGGGGAGGGGGGAGCGGAGAGAAGGGAGGAGGCGGGGCAGGGAGGAGGAGGAGGAGATATAGTTTAGGAGAGACACCTAGAGAGAAAGAGAGAGAGAGAGAGAGAGAGAGAGAGGGAGAAAGAGAGAGAGAGAGAGACGGCTAAACTCATACACCGCTGACACAGGCGAAGCGATAAGCACCGGGGCGGCGAGGCGGAGGGACCGCGCGCGCACCTTGCCGTGGCTGCAGCAGTCCTCCGCGGAGCGCGCGGACAGGATGACCGTGCTGGCCAGCAGGACCTCCAGCAGGATGAGCAGGATGAGGTTGAAGTTGATCTAGGAGGGGAGAAACGGACGGGGACTCGTTAGCCATCATCTACAAGTGAAGAGATGAAGGAAAACGCCAGGTCACGCTATGGAAGCGTTTGGATGTTCAAGTCCGGGCTTGGCGCAGTGCTGGACGCTCTCTAGTCCACTTGAGGGCAGTTCTATTCTAGGAGGGCCAGCTGTATGTGTGCAGAATCTTGTTTCAATCAATTATCTTGGTTCAGTTAGCTAATTAGGAGTACAATAACAGAATAGTTTGGGTCTCTGTCTCCACAACACGACCTGGCAAACTGTTCCACATGGCGACAACAACAAAACATTTCTTTTTATCAGTGCGGAACTTTACTTTGAATTCATTTGAACCCATTCCCTTGTTCTGCTGATGGAGGAGTTCTGCTCACAGAACCTGATGGTAAACTGCCTTGTCTCATTGTTAGAAACCCCTGGATGCCGTGTCAAGCTCTTGCAGAAAAAGCCTGCCTGGGTTTCCAGGGCAAAAAGCAACTGTGATGGCAAAAATCTCACCCCTTGGAGAGAAGGGCATTCACAGAACCATTACCCACAATCCATTGCAATGAATGGTGAGAGCTACACACGGAGGTATGCTTATTAAAGTCTTTGGCATGATACATATTTAAAATACATGTACTGAACATCATGCAAATATCAGACCTGGGTCAAATACATGTTTGTTTTGGATTCAAATACGCTTTACTGATCTTATCTGGTGTATTGGAACCAATGCAACACTCTCAAAAAGACCAAACCCCGCCTTCTGGGCATATTGGCAGGCTCAATTACACCAGGCAATATCAACAGAGCACAGAAAAGTGTTTGAATCCAAAACAAATACGTATTTGAGCCAGGTCTGGCCAAATACACATTTGTCAGATGCGCGGATATGAAAAACCGCCCTCCCCCCCCCCCCCCGAGCCTACGGACGAGCGCACGCACGCACACGCGCGGACTCACGTTGACCGCTGAGGGGCTGAGCACCAGCTTGCAGCCGAACCACACCAGGCAGGTGGTCGTGACGGCGAAGGAAGACACGAACACCACCTGCAGATCCGACACCTTCGAAGGCAAGAGCGGTCGTCAGGACGGAGGTGCAGCACATAGGTCGCAGAGGTATAAAACACACAGTTAAAGACGTGAGGAATCTATGTTACATGGGAAAAAGACTGGAAAAAAAGTGCAAATCTGTATTGAAAATACATATGCAGTACTTGAAGTACTGCGTGCTATTTATGACATGATTGACATCATTGAAAGAAAGGAAGTTGTGGAAACAGTGAAAATGTCGCTGGCAGTCTACGTTGTGCAGCCTGGCACCGGTCCTCGTTGTGCACCCAGAACTACAGCTGATGTTTAGTTATTTTCGGGTTCTCCTACTCACCGCGACGTGTCTGTTCTTGGCAATCGCAAAGCTCACAACTGCAGCTGGAATGCTCTGCGGAACACACGAAAAGCAAGACACATTACATACAGATAAATACACTACTTAGTATTATGCTAATATCATTAGCGTAGCATATGAGTGGCACAGCCGGGACCCTACAGCACGTACTGACCAGGGGTGGGAAAGTCCAGGGGTCCAGGGGTCAGAAAGTAAAAGTCCTGCCGTGCGTTCCATCCACCCATGAACTCACTAATTAGTTCCACCACCTGGCTGTAGAATTGTGCTAATTAGGAAATACGGAGGACTGGAACAAAATACTGGGGAGGACTTCTACTTTCTGAACCCGGATTTTCCATCTCTGAGTATGACAGATCACTCAAGAAACTCAGACTGCATTCCCCCCTCCAAACTGACCTGGGATCAGTTTTAAATGGTAATATTGAGCCACCTGCTGGGTAAAGAGCCTGATCTAGGGTCAGTCTGTGGGTAACTCACAGAGCCGGCGGCGCAGCGCAGGTAGTCCATGGCGTCTGGGAAGACGTTGCCCAGGTAGAGAGAGAAGCCCGCTGAGATCAAGAGACTGCCCTGAGGGATGGGGGAACACACACACACACACACACGTACACACACACACACACACATGAACACACACGCATGCATGAATGCACGCATACACAACAAAGCAATAATTACACCCACCACTGTCTCACTGAGCAAAATGGACCAATTAGCACAACTGATTCTGTAACTCCACATCAAAATCCACCAATCAAAACAGTTGAACCACCATAAATGTTTTTGATTTTCACAGAGAGAGAGTCCATTAGTCTCTTTATAGGCTTTGGTTTTCCCCGTTCCCTGTTCTGTGCCAGTTAAAAGTTGTCTCATACGAATCCATAAATCTTCCTAATCTTCAAGAAGCAGGATTACAGATTTAGCTGGATAACTGCACTGAGTAAAACGCGGAACCCTCCCAAATCTGGAACATGGACTGAGATAAAAAGAGCTGTTCCGGGTTTTTACTCAGCCCAGTCAACCAGCTAACTCAGTAATCCTGCTTCAAGAAATGCCTGCCAGGTGAGGCGAGTTAACTGTGTATTCTACTGCTTTTAAAATTCAAAATGCAGAGTAACAACAGAAAGCAGCAGGCTCTGTGGCTCTCCAGGACCAGGACCGCGGAAGGTGCGTGTGTGGGTGCAGTTCCTCCGCTCACCCCTATGAGGGCGCTGTAGAGCCAGGCCCTGCAGCTGAGGCAGTGTTGCAGGGCCGGGGACTGGGGCAGCTGGAGGTCGCTGGCCCTCACGTCCACCGTGTAGCTGTCCCTCTCCGGCCGGTCCCGTTCCGACCGCCGCCCGCCCGTCCCCCCCACGCCCCGCTCCAGCGGGGGCATGCAGTCGTAGCCGAACTCCTCCCTCGCGGACAGCTCCTCCCTCTGCATGGCCACAGGCGGTCTGTGGAGCCAACGGGCGGGCGGGGCTTTGGGATTCCGAGTGGCTGGCGTGTGAGACGTGGCTGCTCCTGATTGGCTCTGCTCCGTGCTGCCAGGGACCAGACATAACAAATGAAGATGAGATAGCTGTGAGGTACCAGTCAAAAGTAGAGGTGCTTCACCAATTGCAGAGGACATTGCTGATAGCCAATGGAATTATAGCATTACGCAACATAATGATGAGAACAGGCCATTCAGCCCAACATGCTTGCCATCTGCCTGCCACTAAAGTGTACCTAGTGCTCGGATTCTACAAACTAGCTGGAACCCCAGCAGCGACCCCTGTGGAACTCCACTCCCCACAGCACCCTACTCAGATAAGATCCCCACTACTACTCTTTGTGTTCTACCCTGTAGCCAGTTCTGAACCCGCTCTGAAATACCTCCTGTAATTCCTGCTGTGTTCATTTTGACAATCAGTCCCTAAACTCTGAGGTTCATATTCAGAGGTTGTAAATGACTTCTTAAACTGTATCTTAAAATGTAAAGTGAAGATTAGATAAATTGAGGACAGGTGAAAAAAAACATACTTTAATCAGCCAATGATGCTGCTTGCTGGACAGATCATGGAAGCCCTAGTGAAGATTTAGCCAAATCAATGGCGGACACAGCTGCCGTTTATTGCGAATGAAGAGATGATTTGGGAAAAATCCATAATAATTATTAAACTGTTTTGTTCAAGGCTCAGTGATGACATTATACATTCAATCCGAAAAGCCAAATGAAATTGAAATGGATTTATACAACGCATTTCGCAAAACATTTGGCATACACGGCCCTAAACCAAGTCATCCTACAGGACATTAGGGCATCAGCGTTGCAGCGTGTAGAATTGGTAAGACACAGAAGATAAAAATGCAGTTCCCCTATTTTATGTCTGCACATTCAGTGCAGACTTGCGAAGTGACAATGCGGAACTGACCGGAAAGATGGCGTGTCACTCTTCAGGAAAACCAGCTGGGCATCCAGGTTTGTCACGGACCAGCTTCGTAAAGATGCCTGCTTATTTTTAACGGATCCACATGTCTAATCAAAATGATTATGATTATTATCATTTGAAAAGGATAAGTGTGCGCCTGTACCTTGTGGCAGAATGAACACTTGAAATATAAGGGAAACAAGACCAAGTTAAAATCCAGTACATGGCTGGACCAAACACACGTGATCCAGCCGAATGGTGTAACTTCCTAACTCAGTCAGTCAGTCAGTCACTCACAGACATTTGCGTTTGTAGGGCTGGCCCCGCTGTTGCGGTCCAGCCAAAAAGAGGCCACGTCCCACTTTTTCGAGCCAATTCGTAGTCAACAAACTGCCTCCTGAGAAGCTGCCACTCCGCCTGCACCCGTGTTAAGCGCTCGCCGGGTTAACGTTTAATCTCTTGCGGTCAGTTAATGGCGCACGCCGGACTCGAACCTGCGACCTTAAGGCTGTCTGTTCTTGCGGTCATTTTAGCAGCAAAGGCAGAGAGGAACCCATGAAGGTGCCATCTTGGTTTCGAAACAGTCCCCTAGTCTTCCTGCTGGCATTTTCAGTTCCCTCTCCCATATTCTCCCACTCCCTCTTCCTCAATCTCCCTTCCCCCTCCCTCTATCTCCCTCCATCTCTTTCCCTCAATTTCTCTCTTTCTTCCTCCTCCGTCTATCTTTCTCTGTATCTCTCTATCCCTCTCCCCCTCTTTCTTTCTATCTCTGTATCTCTTTATCCCTGTCTATCTCCCTCTCGCTCTCTCTCTCTCTCTCTCTCTCTCTCTCAAACCTCACCTGTCGTTAGGATCCACCTGTGCGTCCGTGCGTCCGGTGGTGCCTTCCGTGTATCCGTCCACGCGTCCGCTTCGCCTCCAGAAACGGGAGCTTTTCAGCTTCAGAGAAGGAGTTTGTTTCTCAGTTTAGACACCTCCTCCCCCCACCCCCACCGCCACCCCCTCACATCCCCTCTTTGAGAGGGAAAGGAAGAAAAAAAAAGTTTTGGAACAGGATCTTTTCAAAGAGGAGAACAAAAAAACTCCAATCATCGAGAGCTGCCAGCGCCCAGGGAACCAGGGTGGGGGGGGGGGGGAGGGAAGTTGGCCAGGGAGCGGGGGGGGGGGGGGTCACCAAGTACGGTCTCTGAATGACAATGAGGTTGCGGGGGTCGTGGGGGGGGGTTCTGATGAGGAACTCAATGTCTCTCCCCCCGCCCCCTTCCCCATGTACACTCCCACCACAACATGTGCACAGTTTCCTTAGCAACGACAAAATGACAGCCCTTCAGGCAGTGGTGTATGTGAAACATGCATTTGCATTTACATGGTTCTTATGTAATACGGCTTGCCCCGCCCACTTTGCTTTTTTAAAAATCTCTGTGCAACTTGCAGAGCAACATACCTCTCCGCCATTTTGACTGTAGTTCAGATGTATTTACGGGGGAGGTGTTTTCTATTTTGCAACATTTGTAGTGCATTTTTGTCCGTCCCTGCTAAGATCAGACAAGATTTGGGGCTACCCCCACAGGGGCCTGGCCCCCACCCCCTTGACGTCATGGCCCAGCAGGCCCATGTCCCAAAACAAGGCCGTAAATCAAGACCCCCCGAAAAGGGCTGGTAGAAGCCGAAAGAGGGTCCGTTTGACTCGTTCACGCCCTCTGTTGAACCAGGTTGGGGGCGGTCAACCTTCCTGAGTGAAAACCTAGCGACCGCAAACATTCCCATGATGGGCCTCCAATCGCTTTAAAACAAGAGACTGGGGGGTCAAGGAGATGCCAAGATGTGATGTCACTAAGTGAGTCCGGCAGCCATTTTTTCATGCTTCCCTTTGCACCACAACAGTCAAACTAACTAATAAATTACATTAAATTACTTTTTTTTTTTTTTTTTAATTAAATAAATGGTAGAAAACATTTGGTAACAAGCAGGAAACTGACAGTTCAGAACAGACTGTTCTTTTTCTGTTGCCCAATTTTCACAATATGCAGCATACTCATACTAAAGTTTGTTTGTGTGTGTGAGAGAGAGAGAGAGAAAGGGGGGAGAGAGAAAGGGGGGGGGGGCTTACAATAAAGGCGGAGCTTTATCAAAGACCGCGACCTGTGCAGTCTCGCTCTCATGACAAGGCTGAGTCCCCCTCCCCACGCATTATTTCTGAGCGGCCGTATCCCTGGATACTCATTTAACCGCCCCCAGCCCCCCCCCCCGACACACACACAGCGATGTAACTATTAAACAGAACAGCAACACATCATTGCAATGCAATGCAACTTGGACAGCACCTCGCCGTATCCCTCCCCATTCGCAATCCGCATCGCATGAACGGTACAGTAACTCGCGTTCACGGCACTGGCAAACAGCGCCAAGGACAATGGAGAGCTTGTTCGCCCGGCGCTGTTGTGTAACTCCTCGCCCCCGGCCCCTCTCCTCATTCCCCGTCTCTCACTGTCGCCTCCTACTCATTCTCCCCCTCTGGTGTTTTCCAGGGAAGCCTCTGCCACCTCTCCCCTCCGACAAGGAACAGTCACGGAGTGGCGATTTCGGGTGCCGCGTACGTCGCAAAACTTCAGTTAATACAGGGGAATGAAAGATGATTTTACATTGCATTGGTGCTTAAAAAAGAACGATCTACAAATCAGAATTACAATAGCACATTTTATAATTTCATCGCCTTAAGAATACTGAAATTGCACAGATTTAAATATAGAATAGGATTATATATGGACACTCAATTTCATAATAGTTTTGATAATCATGATTACTTGTTTGCAGAGGTGGGTAACCCGGCTTCAAAGAGTAAAAAGACTGACCATGTATTTGCTCCACCACCATGCACTAAACCAGCTGACTCTAATTAGCATAGCTCTTCAGCATGATAGGAGAACTAATTATTATGATCAGCTGGTTTAGTGCATGGTGGTGGAGCAAATACATGGTCAGTCTTTTTACTCTTTGAAGCCTCTGCTTGTTTGGTAGACCAAAAACTTCGACTGCTAATTACAGTTCAACTGTGGGCTAAACGCTGATAGTCACGCTTCATAAAGACCAAAACAAATTGCAGCTCGGCTGCGTTGACCTTGCATGCTCCTGCTGGCTGGCTGCTGTGTTTTTCGCCGGATTTCCGGTCAATTACACGCATTCGTAATGCCCCTAAATTTGAACTGTCTGGCAATTTGAACGCTGCACGTGTTGAAGCCTCTGGTTGAAGCCAGGCATGTTCACCGACTACAGACATTTGTCACGTGGGTGGGAGCAAGTTTCCAGTCGCAGCAGTGAGAAAGTTATCCAGGCAAAATAGCTTGTGAAAATGTATATGAAATATATGCGGGGCCCAATTTTAACTATTTTCTTTTTTTGTAGAATTTAGTTAAATGGACATTAATTTAAATATTAATCCTATAACAGCGTTATTGTAGGATTAATTCTAAAAGATGTTTTCTGAATGGTTCACAGGAGGTATAATCAATTCATAAACACTCAGGCCAATAATCGCAAATCGGCATTAGGTTAGTTGTTTCACCACATACATCAACTGGCATTACCATGATACACCTAGTCACACACATGCACCATATGTCCAGGTACATTTGAATCAACCCAGAAGCCTTTTAAAATGTTTGCCGTGGCACACAATGTTGTCAAAGACTGTATAGCACAGGGATTCCACATCAAACTTTATTTACACCACCTTAAGGGCAAATATGATTTTCAAAGATTATTTTTTACTGTTGCAATGCAATCTGGTTGACCACTGTTTGGATTTTCGAGTTGGGAGAACATTGCAATGAGCAAAAATAACTCCTGAAAAAGCTTTAATGTCTCATACGCAGATTCGCTTTTGGGATCACACTTTCTGCATTGAACAAGACCCGAGTTAACCACAAATAACTAAACCTTCCTAAAGGCTTATAACAATCAACTTCCACTAGGGGTGCTGTTACCCTATGTATCAGGACTTGATAATGACGTATGTAGTTATACGCATATAGCTATGTACATGTAATTATGTAGCTGATATGCAACTTTCAACATAACAAAAACACAAACCTGGTTTTACACTTGACACAAACTTGGTGAAGGGGCCATTTACCTCAGTATTCTTACAGGACCCAAATGATTTGTGACACTACAATGGTGATACAATATCTTTAGTTCACTTTTATTAGGAAATACTGTTCACTTAAATTCTCAATCTCTTCCAGTGTAGTTCAAATCAAAGGCAATTATCCATGACCACAATCCCGACAGGGTTTTAAAAAAAAAAAAAAATCAACAATAGGTGACTCGGCTTCACGGACAGCGACATTGTATCAGAGCCCGTGTGTATGTAAACTCAGTAGAAACGACCATTCGTTTCCAGTGTAAAAAAGAGCAAAAAAGAAACAATTATAATTATTACATTTCAAAGCTGTGCTCATAAAAAAAAAAAAAAACAGTCGGGTGGAGTACAACAAACCAGGTTACAACGGATCAGAAAGTGCTTGATTGATCACTCGCATTTCAGGGAGGACTTTAAAAAAAGACGTCTCTACAATAAGACCGCAGTCCGTTACGTTAAAATGACGGCTCTCGACGAAGATTTTAAAAAGGAAGTCCCCAAAGGCTGAACGTTCGCTGCGAGGCGTAAGCAGAACTCCAGGTCCGATTTGAGGCAGGCTCTGTTGTAAGGCGTCGGAGAATTCTGGTCGTCCTTCTCCTTTCAAGACATTAGTCCGGAGCGTGTGAGCGCGGGCGCGGGCGCGCGCGCGTACGTGTTCGTGTTCGTTTCGTGTGAGTCAGTGCACAGCGCATTCGTGCAACGGGGTAAATACCAAGAGTGTTGACACGCGGAAAAAAATTAACGAAATAATTAACCGTTTAAACGATAACTAGATGTATAAAATCTCTCAGGAAATACCGGTAATTGGTTTGTGTGTTTAACAGTGATGAAAGCAAGCAAAGAAGAAAATGCCTTTTCTCACACGGGTACCACTTTCTAATTTCTGGCGACCTGGACTTGCCTTGGCAAAGCATGGCAAGCGCAGGAGTGCTGACCTGGGATCAAGCAGGGCAATGTGCATCATAACCTTTCCCATTACGAGACAAAAAGGCTCAACTGATCCTGGATAAGCACTCCTACTGCGAGAGGCATTATGGAGTTTGGGCCTGACACAAAGTGTATGGGGCCTGCCTGCAGCCAATCACTGTCAATATATATGTGCAACTTTTAAAAAAGCTACTGGCAGATTTAAGGTTGAAAGGGGGAAGAAACCATGCTGATTACAAATGAAACTCCAAAAACAGCAGTACATTAAAATAATTGTATTTTTTGTTTCTTCTTTTGGACCAAATTGAAACTGGCGATTATTCCAGACAAAAATCAGGAAATGCTGATTTTTAGGCCCTAGCCGTCCCAGGGGCTACTCGTATTTGGGTTTACCGCTAAACTTTTGCCAGGATTCAATCAACATTTGCCCACAACTACAAAACAAAGGTACAGTTTTGTTCACTGAACAGTTTAGCAAGTTCAGCTATCGCTAAAGCCAACTTGCCAAATCGATTCTGTGAACAAAAATTCTAACTACAAAAATTGAGGACAAAAGTTTACCAAGTCCCAGCCTATCTCTCCAGCTATCAGCTGTGGGTGCACCTACGTCATACCCCCAAGTCCAGACATTTAAGGTCTGGAAATCTGCAGTTTCCCCGATTCACTGAAAAACAAAACCGCTCCTTTGAGACGATGCAGGAAACTGGCACGTCTTTTCTTTGAATGAGGAAAATCTGAAGAACTTATCTTCATCTTGTGAAGGGGGACAGAAACATTTGTGGCGAAGGAAAACATCACGTACCAAATTAACGTTTCGCTGTTTGTGGAATATCATTTAAAAAAACGTATCGTTTAAAAGTTTAAATGGTAAACGATCAACACCCCTAGTAAATACTTAACTGTGTGCATTTGTTTGCGTGCGTGCGTGTGCGAGTGTAGCATGTCCGTGTGTGCGCGCGTGAGTGTAGCATATCTGTGTGTGTGTGTGTGTGTAGCACGTCAGTGTTTGAGTGTGTGTGTAGCATGTCTGTGTGTGTGCGCGTGAGTAGCACGTCAGGGTTTGAGTGTGTGTGTAGCATGTCAGTGTGTGTGCGTGAGTAGCATGTCTGTGTGTGTGTAGCATGTCTGCGTGTGTGCGCGTGAGTAGCACGTCAGTGTTTGAGTGTGTGTGTAGCATGTCTGTGTGTGCGCGCATGAGTAGCACGTCAGGGTTTGTGTTTGTGTGCGCGTAGCATGTCAGTGTGTGTGTGTGCGCGCGTGTGTGCAGCATGTCAGTGTGTGTTAAGCTGGTTGCTCTGCAGAGTTCTTGTACCAGATGATCGTGGCAGACCCTGAAAGGTTGAAGACAGCAGTCAGTGTCAGGAACAAAAAACAAACAAACAAACAAAAAAAAAGCAGCTTCAGAAAAGCCACCTGCTTGCGACATGTCTTACGGACAAAACCACCGTTTGCCAGAATCGGCGCAGTCTGACAGCTGGAGACGTTTCCCATGAAGCTGTGGTTCCAATCCTGTTCCTGTCCTGTAGGTTTTCATTTCAACCCTAATTTGGCACACCTGACTCTACTAATTAGCAGCCCAAACAGATCTTTAGTTGTTGAATGAGGCGTGCTTTGCTGGGGTTGGAGTGAAAACCTACGTAGATCTTCAGGAATAGGGCTGGTTTTCACTGCATTAAAGTACAGGAACTCTTTGTATGTCGTTGTTTTCTTATATGCGTTATGTTTTTATGATGCTTCACAGGGTGTGTGTGACTAGTGCAAAAATGCCTCCGAACACTAGGGGGAGGTAATGAGACTGGACAAACTATGGCTCCCACAGGTGCCAGAAGCACGAACCCAGTCCTGAAACAGATGGACGAGTCTCTTACCTCGTTTCTGCTTGCTGTCGAGTGCACCCCATTCTGAAAAGAGACAAATTTCAATTAGCACACCAGCTGATCACACAAAACTGCAAGAAACTCCCATACAAATAAGATGTGCTGCATATGAACAAATGAGATGGCAATAGGCAAGGGTTTTAATATTACATGATTAATCACTGCTTCCTGCGGTGGACAGGGCTGAGATTTCTGATGACTCATCCCGATTAATCTGGACATACCGATTGGCTCAAGGGCTGTGATTATTTGGCTTTACTGAACAACGCCCAGCCAGACCAGTACCATCCACGGGGCTTTTTTGCCTTGTCGTGGTCCTGTGTTTACAGTCAAAGAAGTTTGCTACGTTCAGCAAAAATCTTAAATGTTTGCTGCCATTTAGGTTGGAATTCCAGGGGTGTCAATGTCCAGGGATGCCAGGAATCAACCAATGATGCATTTACATGTTCATTAAGCATGTAAAGAATCACCATGGTAACAGCTTTGTAACTGGACATTCAGTTCAGCAGCTTTTCAAGTTTAAACTGAATGCAGCTCTGATCGTACCTTGAGTGTGATACCGCAACGCCTCCACTAGGTGGCGACAGCCAAGCAGCAGCTCCCCTGAGCTGTCAATCTCTTCTCGACATTGGCTGATGGGAAGAGGGGGCGTGACAGGAGGCGGGGTCTGAGTGTGAGTCTCTGGAGCAGGGGTTTCATCGATGGGGTCCACAGGAGAGCAAGGGGGGCCTCCAAAAGTGGGCCCGTTCTGTGCTTGGGGCCCCTCGCTGATGAAGCTGAGCCCCCACTGGTTCTGGAGCAGCACTCCGATGGCCGGGGGGTCCTCGGCCCCGCCCCCTGCCCCGCCCGACTTGACCTTGGAGGCGTAGCTGACGGCCGGCTGAAGCTTGGCGGGGCTGTCCTGCACCGGGAACGCGGGCGGGGGCTTGAGCAGCGACAGCCCGTCCCCCGCCCACCTCTCCCTCTCCCCCCTCCTCGCTCGGGCCGCCCGGGCCCCTTCCGGAACCTTCCGCAGGGCGCGCCCCTTCGGGTGGGCCCTGTGCTCGGCATCCCTGCCGGAGGCGGGGCCGTGCTCGGGCGGGGGCGTCTCCGGCTTGCCGCGGACCCGGTTGCCGCCGCCCCCTCCCCCGCCGCACTCCCCCGAGCCGGGGGAGAGGCGGCGGTTCCGGATGTGCGGCTCCGGGTTGGGCGGGGAGACCAGGGCCGCGGTGTCGTAGAGGGCGTCCGGCTCACACACCGTGCTGCTGGCCTCCCACGTACCTGCGGAAAGAGAGGGGGGGGGGGGGGGAGCTTTAACCTTACGCGACATAGCACGACATGCCGTACCACTGCGCAACACGGTATCACATGACGCCGCCATGATGACACAGCACGGCATTCTGACACTTGGCAAACACTCTTATCCAGGGCAGCTTACAGCGCGGGAGAATGCAAGAACATCCACAAGCTATGTGAGCAGCACTGGGCTAACAGCTGTGTAGCACCGCCATGTCGCGTAGCTTCCCGGCACTCACCAGAGACTACCCATAAGTGACAGCTCATAATAAAACAGAGCTATATGCTAACATTGCTAATACAGCTATGCTCACAGTCCACCAAGCTGAAAACCGTAGGGGCAAACCAGTGCATTCCAATTAGCAGATGCGCTCCCAAATTATTTTTCCAGTTTGCACACATCAATTTTCAGGAGCAAATGCTGCTAAAATGGGAGCACTGTACAAGCCTGAAAGCAAAAGTCTAACGGCGTACTGACAAACCTCCAAACCAAAAGAGCTGCTTAATAAGCACTTACAAGCGTGGGTTGTGCAACACAGAACTGAATCAGCCCTTTCTATACTTTACAATAGCTAGCTTAATGAGACCAACTCACATTTCTCAAAAAATAATATTCGCTGTACAGTTACAGCCTTAACATATAATAAGCTACAACTTATTGTTTGTGATTCGTGAATTAAAAATTATGACACCAGTTACATCAGAAACGTAAAGTGTGACGACAAAAACAGGCTGTACGGCGCATTCCGTCATTTCACTACGAACCAGAAGGTATTCAACACTTTTCAAGCCTAGACTTGAACACCCTGAGGATCTATGAACTGGTTAAGTCAATGGTTAAAATGGCCAAAGGGAAGACTTTAAAAAAACTGAAATGCGCAGCAACATTTGTTTAATCACTGACACTACACAAGTGAAAACAAATTTACTTAAAATGTCTCATTTTATTAATGTCTGATTGTAATGAGTCTGTAAAGGGAAGCCTGGAAAGTTCTGGATAAAGCCAAAGGAAGTCTGACGCTCCACCCCAGTTATGGATTTTACTTATAGATTTATTTGTCTAGTGCCGCAAACAGTCCAAAAGAACAAAGGTTATGAAAGCCGAAATGTGTTATCATTCAAAAGTATTCCCAAATTTCTCAAAAGCACGCATTTGGGAAAACCCTACACCTACAATCACATACAAACGCATGTCGAGCATTTGAGCAAAAATACTACCCATTATTCGGTTACGACATAATGCTAATGTAGCACGGGAAGATATAACGGTGGAGTCATATGTATTAGACGCCATCAATGGGATTTTGGACAATACAGGTAATTTGGCTAATTTTGGAAATATTTCTCAACAGCGCCTATTAATTGGGTTGCAGCATAAGAACTGAAATTGAGACATTTTCTTTATGTACCACTAATGGCTATTGAAACCAAGCTGTTGTGAAATGTTGTCATATTCCATTCCTGTGGCAAAGCCTTTTGCTGAGTTAACCTTATGACTATCATTCAGACACCAAATGAGGTGACAATACCCTAGCCTTCATGCACCCACCACTCAACCACTCGGGAGGTCCAGGTGGAATCACAAGGGATAATGGTCGGAAAAACGACTTCATTTGAACCAAATCCACTGTGTTGTCTCATTTAATTAATTTTATGATGACGGCAGCACGTTCTGGATTGAGAATCGTACACTGCTGAACAAATAACTAGGTCTGCTGCTTATATTACTCAAGTTATGGGTGACGAAGGCAAATTATCACATTTGTTTGCAGGAAACGCTACCATTTAAATAATTGCCAAATACCGCCTTGTACCAGATCCCTCTTGAATGACGTACCAGACGCACAACGAGAATACCAGGGTTAAGCAGCTGTTTGAAATTAAAACGGATATATGTAGTATGTGCATAGTTTGATTCACGTATCGTGTCATGAAACGGGGTACTGGATTTAGTATATAAATAAGCATATATTTATTCAACACATTGGCTTCACTAAGTAAACAAAGCTAAGTTATGCAACAGATATTTGAAAACACTGTTGGAAGAAATGTACGCTTGCCTTCGTTTCGGATCACATATATCGAGCAAAAGTTCGGCCCGAACATTACCTTTGGAGTACAATGAGCTTGTCGTCACTAACGTGAACATAAATCCCAGACAAGAGTCAAACAAAAGAGCAGGTGAAATACAAAACAATTTACCGTCGCTATGTAACTGTAGCCAGTGATGCCAAACTAACGCCATTGTAGGATGTAGCTTAGCGGGCTAAGGTAGACCACGTTTCATCCACATTCGAACTCACAAATCTCATTCTTCACATTGCTGGTTAACTTGTCTGACTTGTCTGTGTACGCTGGACAATTTTGGCCCGAAAGCTATTTTGCGTACTTTATTGTGACGGCAATATTCCCGATACTAAACCGGTTAGTTATTCGATAACCCTACTACTAGTACTAGACTGAACGTACAGTTGTGCTGGCTCAAGACTTTGTAGAGTTTGCTAGCAACAACTCCACAACATTTCAACGATCAGCTATTCTAGCCAGCGGATAAAACGTCGATCTGCTTTAATACTTACACGCTCTTGCCAACTCTTAAAAGTAATACTTTAAGACTGGTTTCCAATTATTTTATTGCAACTCCTACAACAAGCTGACTGATGTTAGTGGTTCTGGATTGTTCTAGCACTAGCAAGAACTTCTAGCAAGAAGAAAACCAGATAGCTAAACGGCGCTCTCGCACGACCAAAGATAGCTGGCTAACGCTTGCTAGCCAACCAACAGATTCCGAAAAGAAAGCTTTCGCATTCAAGATACATAGAATACCCAGCCACAGAACTTAGGCAGTTCCGAGTGACAAAGCCTGTACATAAGTGTAGTTCACCAGATAAATCAGCGTGCCGATGTTAGCTTATAAATACGTTTGTCTTCCTCAGCAAAAGTAGCTAGCAGTAAACTTGCTAGCTACAGTAAGCTAGCTAGCTTGGACGGACTACATCGCTCCGGGCCACACAAAGTTAGCCAATTTAGCTTGTTAGCTGCGTTAGCGGCTAATTTAGCTAGTCTACTTCGAAGTAGTATTAGCACAACAAGTAAAGTTTATCTGTCAGCAAGCTAATTACAGATATCAAAAGTGATTTAGAAAAAATTCGAAAACCAAGTCAAGTTAGAGTATTATTGTCGAGTCAACTTAAAAGACGAACGAATATCAGCTAACACAGAAGCTAGTGCTGGTTATGCATTTCGTAAGACTTAGCCGAGCTTCTTAAAAACGTGGAAACCTTGACACTTAAAAAATGTTTCAAGTCAGTTTACATTGGCTTGTGTTATCGAGTCACCAATCTAGCCGTTTAAATGCGATCGCGATGTAAAACACAAAGAAGTTATGTTACCTGTCTTAATGTGCATGTTCTGTCTTGGTATTTCCTATGTGGACGTAGAGGAGATTTGAACGGGACCGATCGCAGCCTGCTTGCTAAGTGGTGGAACGAAGCATGAATATACCCGGGTGAAAGTGAGCACTAACCAAGGCGGATATCCAGGCGGTAAGAGGGGAGGGAGAATTAAAAAGGGCGGGGTGGGGGGGGATTCGGCCTTTCCCGCTTTCAATTCAACAAGTAAATTCGCATGTCTTGTCAATGCTCGGTAGCGGAGCAAAATTTGCAGACTTTATCAAGCCACTTCAGAGGTTGTATCTGTTTTATTTGAATTGGACTACTCACTGACAGTTAACCATCTCAAAAATATGAAATTTGCATAAAGGACTTAGTAGGCCTAAATAAACGCTAGCTGAGGGACCCTTTCATAGTTAATTTGCCAGATTTAGAACTTGTCAAAACCGGCCAACATGCATATCTGGATACTTTATCAGACCACAAACTGGACATGTAGGCTACATATTTTAAAACCAGACATTCTGGTCGAAAATGGGACGTCTGGCAAATATACTTCGCAGCCAGCTGCTGTTTATACCGTTTAGACTAAAACATTTTTTGCAAAGGACTGTTAAAGAGTCATATTAGTTAAAACTGTTTTTTTTTTCTTAGTAGATTAAGTCAGAGTTAATTTTCCAGTTTCAAGGTGATAAGTAACTCAATATGTAAATGGTAATTTACACTGGGGTTTTTCAATTTTTTTTTGTTTTATTCATGAATTAAAATATAATAAAATAACTCTATTTATATGCTGAACGATTCTGATTTTTTTGTTGTTGCAATAATTCTGCATAAAATACCCCATAAAATTGAAATGACAAAATATATCCCAAAAAGCTTCAGTAAAATACCAACTATTTTGGTGAAGAAGCACCAGGTAAAATTTGGTAACTATATTTATAAGTTAAGTTGTGGAGGAAAATAAGTTTTTCATGCAGGAAATATGTAGGCCTAATTTAGAGAAGATGGCAGTTAAAGCTATTTGTGGTTCATATAGCCTACATGAAGCTACTGTATAAAACATCTACATTATTTAAAGTTGCATTAGGTGGAGAAACTACTTTAAATAGTTAATTTAGCCTTGATGTTTTATACCAGTAGCTTATGTATACAACTTTGTAAATACAATTTTGCTGTGTACATACTACTTAGTACATGCTATTTAGTATATACTATTTAGTACATAGCCTACTATTGACACTGAATAAAACTGTCTGTTTCGGTTTAACACAGCTTTATTTTAAAACTGACTACTGTTACTGAAGACATTAAGTTAAATTTGTTAATTTGTTCCAATTATTCTGAACAAACAGGTAAGACGAGCCGGTAAAGTCGGACAGAGAAGCAAAAACAGCGTGATTTATCAGTTGTCACTGTGCTTGATTGCACTCTGTTTCTTGCATATTTTTCTAGACTAGTTACATCCATGTGTCTCTCTGACATTTCCCTTGAACTGCATCGTAATACTTTCACCTGGGTTACAACGCAAAATATTTTAAATTTTTATGACAGTTCTCCCTCATCAATCCTCGATGGCGTTGTACGAAATGCGCCATTTATATTAGAAATTTCAAAGTTAAAATGCCTGCAGCGAAACCTCGAGGATGAGGCTCCAAACGCACCGGTGTCGTTAAGCCACGCGGTCAGGGGGCGTCTCGTTGCCTAGCACTGTGCACGTGCTAATTGCGAGCTGCGACGTCGGCTGTTTGAATCCGCCCGCGCAACCTTTGTCGCATGTTTACACTGTTTTGTTGGGAAAAGCCATAAAAATACATGTGTGTGTGTATATATATATATATATATTTTTTTTTAAATCACTAGGATAAGGTAAGCATAGAACATTTCAATCGTGGTATCTTATTGTTTAATAATAAACACTGACACAACGGCTTTAGTTTGCTGTGGTAACCAACACAGTTCGTGAATATCTACCTGTAGGTTTTCACTCCAACCCTACCAAAGCGCACCTCGTTCAACGTCTAGAGATCTTTGTTGAGCTGCTAATTAGGAGAGTCAGGTGTGCCAAATTAAGGTTGACATGAAAACCTACAGGACGGTAGAAACTGGGTTGGCTAACACTGGTTTACACACTTTAAGTAAACAGTGTCTGCACTCCAAGAAGTGGGTGGCAGGATGCTGTGATGGTTTGATGTAACGGGCCATTTAACGGAGAGTCTGAAGTTCTAGGTTTGATTCCCAGACAAAAAACTGTTTTGTGCCCATGACGTAAGCTGCTTAACACGATTTGCTTCAGTATTGCACAGCTGTAGAAGTCTGTTTAAAAAAGTACGCTATGTAAGTTACTCTGTCGATGAATTGATCTGAAATGTTTGGACAGTAGCCTAGTTGACCTTGCCAATGTGTATTCCATTGGCAAGGGCATTAGACTTCTGTTCCACCAGGCTGGCTTCTGATTCTTTGAAGCCAGCCTGATAAATAAAATGTTCAATTGTAAAGGACTGAGCTCATTCTATTGGTTTGCTGCTTGACAATGATTAACCAAAAGAAATGGCACAAGCGAGCTCTGATCCAAAGCAACTTACAACTTTACTCAAGAATAATCGAATATTTCCAAACAAATATTTGTCGTAAAATAATAGATTATTTCTAAAAATAATTAATGCTGACATTTATCATTTCAGTTGAGTCACATTTAATAAAGTAACAATAATAGTTACACAATAAAAATATATAGCTGACACATTGAAATGTATTATGCTGGTTTGTATTAATTTATGAATTTAGTAATATTCGACACATTTATGACACGCTAATATTTCCTGCCCTAAAAAGAAATAATGCACGGGTATCTGTCAGGCAAGGGGTATGAGGTTACAGAACTGTAGAATTCAGACGGCCTGAATGTGTATTTCCAATGGTTTCTTCCAAAACCGCACAACACGAACCCTGTGTTTTCACGCTACCACAAGATGGCAGTGTCGTACCATTATTGCAGCATTTTGTTGGTATCAGTATTCACATCCCAGTTTGTAAGAGACCTTTTTCTTCCACTGAAAAAAATATTCTATATGCACAGGCCATCTAAGTTTAATTGGTTGCAGGTTTGCCACTGAAGGACTGATTGCCTTTTCTAGTCCGTTTCCATGGAGATATAAGAGAATGGGTATATTGCAGGTGTTGCTTGGGAACGATCTGATTGCTCACCTGGGACTGGAGAAGAGATTAAGTACTACCTCCACGAAGAAGAGGGAAAATTCCCTTAAAAAAAGGAAGGTAAGAATCACCGAATGGAGGTAAGAAGAGGCGAACATAAAGACGAATTCTGACAGATGCAAGAAACTGAGGCACGCAGAGAGAAAGGCAAACAGTCTGAGAGAGTGGTCGAAGGGGGGGAGGGGGAGGGGGAGGGAGAAACGGCACAGGTCTAGCCATGGGCCAGGGGGCCTTGTAGAGGAGGAGCTGGCCTGTTGCTTTGCTTTGGGCTGACTCCAGTGTCATGCAGTGCTTTTGCAAGTTTCCCTTTAATAAGAGGGAAATGTCACTGGCCTCACAGGAGACTGGAACTGCATTCACTTACTTAGCAGCAGTCATCCAGCGTGTTCCCTCGATTCTAAGGGTATGTGTGTGTGCGTGTGCGTGTGTGTGTGCGTGTGTGTGTGCATGTGTGTGTGTGTGTGTGCAGGCTCAAGAGGCATTTTTTTAATAAGACTGTGATCTGGGTTTTTTTAAATACAAAATATTTTGAATCCATATCGGTCAATTATAATTAAGGAGAGGAAAATACTTTCAAAAATAAAGTCACATAAAGTAAACCAAACATAAAAATACCATTCCACACTGTACATGCGTATGCGTATATTACATATGGCATTGTCCCTGTTGAGATGAGAAAAAGAGAGAACACCATAAATGGTTATTTTCTATAGTCCCACTCCCGAGTCTTGTCTTGCGTGCCCAGAAAAGGTGTTCTTTACCCATAATCCTTTACCCACAATATGCCAGCCCTGGCGCGGGCTGGCACATTCTCCCCCCGCTGGGTTTCCGAGGAAGTCGATCGCGTCCTGTGCTAAACAACCCGCAGCCGTTAGCCGCATTCCGCTCGCGGCAGAAGGGGCCGCTGTACGGGGGCGGCCCCGGTGCCGTTCGGCGGTGGTGGCGGTTGGAAAAACCACCGCTCGTCGCCTTGACGGTCAACGCAAGCGACTTCGCCTGTTAGCGGTCCGCGTGAATGACCCCCCTCATTGGACCAGGTTTGGTTTCTACTCAGACTACTGGTGGCGCACAATTGCTAACCTGAGTTTTAACGGTTCGAAACCGGGTGAAGCACTCCAGGATGGCAAAAGCGGCATTTTTATACCTGCCGAACCAAGTCCGGCCTGCCACCAAGTGAATGGACACTCGTTGGTTTCCACCAGACCTGGGTCAAATACGTATTTGTTTTGGATTCAAATACTTTCTTGTGCTCTGTTGATCTTGCCTGCTCTAATTGTGGCTGCCAATATGACCAGAAGGCAGGGTTTGCACTTTTTTGAGAGTATTTCATTGGTTCCAATACACCAAGACAAGATCAGTAATGCGTAGGAAAGTATTTGAATCCAAAACAAAATATGTATTTGACCCAGGTCTGTTTGTCACTGACTCCGCTCCGGAGCAGGGTCAGCTAGCCCAGGGGCTGAGGTTGGTGCTAGCTCGCTTCAGAACGCGCAAGTGTGAACGCTTGTAGAGCCCTGGGCTAAAATCTCTCTTAGCTCAGGGCTAAGGACAGCGTGAATAATACTTATGACTGTGTATGAGAGAGAGAGAGAGAGAGAGAGAGAGAGAAAACAGTCACAGGAGGGACCAAGGGATCAGCAGAGTCTCAGCGCTGTGTGTGAGTGTTGTGAGTGAAATTGTTCGGGGAGCTGTCTGTCCCCGCATGCCATATTAAACCCACATTAGGCTTGTAAGCGAGCTGCGCTCCCACAGGTGCCCCTTATTTATCCTATTAAATTAAAGGGCGGAATAATCTTTTACCCATCGGGGCCACCTTGGGACAGCTTAAAGGCTGGCAGCGGGAGCCAAGATGGCGGTGAAAGTGAGCGGCCATTTTGGAATTCCAGCACACCGCAGAATTGTCATTGCTTAGTCAACCCCAAACAGTTCATGTGAGTAAAGCGGTCAGCAAATCTTCTTCATTGGAGTTAAAATACTGTATCAGAGTTGATTTACATTTTACACTGAATTTCTTTTCTGTGCAGGGTATGAGAAAATGTTTGAGCCTCTTAACTGGATGATACATCAGAGACAGAATGCTAAGTTGTTTAATTAGGCTAACTGAAGATCTGAAAACTACTAAGTTTAGTAGTTTCCCTATGTGCCCCTCAGTAGCCAACGTGGAAAAGAGCAGGTTTTATCGGTTGACTGTGGCCCTAGTGCAGTCTGGTCTACCGGGAAACCGTCCGTAGTTCTTTGCCACAGCTGCACCATGGGCATCTCAGATCCTCTGCTAGGTCCCGGTATAGTGGCCTAACCAATGCAGGGGTGGGCAGTTCCGGTCCTGGAGGGTTGGTGTGGGCACAGGTTTTTCGCTTCCACCAATTACCTTGGCTAAACGTGCCAATTGGCTGCATACACCAACACTGGTCCAAATGTGCATTAGATCACTGCCAAATGTGTCACAGTGGCTGGGAAATACCAGCGCATTTACCCTCTGAGCCACCCCAGAACTCTGAAAGCACTGTCTCATGCATCATAGTTAAGTCTACAATCAGTAATGTCAAAGTGAGACAACAGTGTAAGGCCTGCAGGGGGACTGAACCAAGATCTTTGTTGAGGATGAAACCCTTGTACACTGTGTGATGTGCCTTCGCTAAGTACCTCTATTAAGATAATTACCCTTTCAACAGAGATACCTGGGTTCATAACGTTGCTGTACTGGAGTGTTTTTCCTCGTTGACATTTAAGACTGTAGACTTAACTTAGAAGTCTGGATCACTGGTCTTAGGTGCCAAATGCCACAGCTGGTTAAAAAAAGTCTTGTATAATAATAATCACAGCTTAGTGATGACAAAGAATTTGCATACTGATTAACAGTATCGGTGGGTGGAGGACCAAAATGTGCCTAGGTGCTTGAAAACATTTCCGATTGCTTTCATGAGGAAAATGTTTATCTTTGACAAACAGGTCATTGAGCATAGAGTTCTGGAGCACCTCAGAGAGTACATGCACTAGCATTCCCCCCAATCCACTAACCGTGGATACCATTGGTGCTCAAGTTGGGTGATTAGTGCCTGTCTCTCACTCAATCCAGCTCGGCCATCAGTATGTTTGAGAGACAGAGATTAATCACACTCCTTGAGTGGGAATTGAACCCACACTTTCAGGCTGGGAAATACCAGCGCATTTACCCTCTGAGCCACCCCAGAACTCTGAAAGCACTGTCTCATGCATCATAGTTAAGTCTACAATCAGTAATGTCAAAGTGAGACAACAATGTAAGGCCTGCAGGGGGACTGAACCAAGATCTTTGTTGAGGATGAAACCCTTGTACACTGTGTGATGTGCCTTCGCTAAGTACCTCTATTAAGATAATTACCCTTTCAACAGAGATACCTGGGTTGATAACTTTGCTGTACTGGAGTGTTTTTCCTCGTTGACATTTAAGACTGTAGACTTAACTTAGAAGTCTGGATCACTGGTCTTAGGTTCCAAATGCCACAGCTGGTTAAAAAAAAGTCTTGTATAATAATAATCACAGCTTAGTGATGACAAAGAATTTGCATACTGATTAACAGTATCGGTGGTTGGAGGACCAAAATGTGCCTAGGTGCTTGAAAACATTTCCGATTGCTTTCATGAGGAAAATGTTCATCCATGACAATCAGGTCATTGAGCGTAGAGTTCTGGAGCACCTCAGTGAGTACATGCACTAGCATTCCCCCCAATCCACTAACCGTGGATACCATTGGTGCTCAAGTTGGGTGATTAGTGCCTGTCTCTCACTCAATCCAGCTCGGCCATCAGTACATTTGAGAGACAGAGATTAATCACACTCCTTGAGTGGGAATTGAACCCACACTTTCAGGCTGGGAAATACCAGCGCATTTACCCTCTGAGCCACCCCAGAACTCTGCAATCACACTCTCATGCATCATAGACAAGCCTACAATCAGAAAAGTCAAAGAGGAAAAACATGTAAGGCCAGCAGGGGGACTGAACCAAAATCTTCACCTTAACAGACGTAGTGGAGACACATCACATAGTGTGCAAGGTTTCTTCCTCAACAAAGATCTTGGTTCAGACAATGATCTGAATGGCAGAAGGAATAACAGTAATAGCTTGATACATCACCAGCGGTCATAACTGGGTAGGTACCCCAGCACAGGCAACTTGTACTCCATGTGAAGACACTCACTTGTCCATAATAAATATTCAATATGTGCGTGTTATCCTTAATTTCTACACTCTAATATCTTTGTTTAAACATCATAACTGTGTCCTTTCCAGATTCAGGAACTCACTGCAGTTTATTAATATTCCACATTAAACATTTGTGAAAAATTATTATTCATAAATTTTAGTTCTGGGTTTTGCACAGAAATGCATCAACAATCCATTTGAAAAAAAAAATGCAAAAAAGGAACAAACCTTCTTTTTCAACATTTAACTCTGATATTTCTATGAACTTCTATTTTTAGACCACAAGATGACAGTATAAGACCACAAATGACCAAAAAACAATCTGGGAATTGAACCCACACTTTCAGGCTGGGAAATACCAGCGCATTTACCCTCTGAGCCACCCCAGAACTCTGAAAGCACTGTCTCATGCATCATAGTTAAGTCTACAATCAGTAATGTCAAAGTGAGACAACAGTGTAAGGCCTGCAGGGGGACTGAACCAAGATCTTTGCTGAGGATGAAGGGCAAGAGCTTACAACTAAGGCTTACAACCAGTTAGAATGCATCATAGACTAGCTCACCCAAGGCTGGAAAATCACATTGAACTCAATGATCTGACATTGTAGAAGGAGGATAAACAATGATAAAATTAAAGGCCATTGGTCTAAAAATTAGATAGATATCGTAGCACAGTGGTCTCAAACTTAGTGCCATGGAGGGCCGTGTGTATGCTGGTTTTTATTCCAGCCTCAGCTCTTGATTATATAATTAGTTCAATTATTTGCTGAATTAGGGATTCAGGTTTGCACATAATGGTAACACGACATCTATGGTGACCCGCATTGTCTAAATAAATAATTAATAATAAATAAACCATTTGCAATATAGCACAATGTGAATGTGGTACTGCTATTCTTCATGGCATGCATAGCTATTTCTAACATAAAGTGGTTAAAAAGGGTAAATAATCCTTCAAAACATGAAAAGTGTCTAATTAATAAAAGTGAACATCTTGTTAATTCTGGGATTGCAATTGTGGCTGGAAAAAAAAACCCAGCATACAGTTTCCTAGGACCTAGCATACACAGAGTTTCCTAGGAAGAGCCTTTGTTTTTTTGTTTTTTGGTCATTTGTGGTCTTATACTGCCATCTTGTGGTCTAAAAATAGAAGTTCATAGAAATATCAGAGTTAAATGTTGAAAAAGAAGGTTCGTTCCTTTTTTGCATTTTTTTTTTCAAATGGATTGTTGGTGCATTTCTGTGCAAAACCCAGAACATAAATATTTATGAATAATAATTTGTTCACAAATGTTTAATGTGGAATATTAATAAACTGCAGTGGAGTTCCTGAATCTGGAAAGGACACAGTTATGATGTGTTAAACAAAGATATTTAGAGTGTAAGAAATTAAGGATAACACGCACATATCTGAATATTTATTATGGACAAGTGAGTGTCTTCACATGGGGACAAGTTGGCCCTGTGCTGGGGTACCTACCCCAGTTTATGACTCGCTGGTGATGTATCAAGCTATTACTGTTTAATTCCTTCTGCCATTTCAGATCATTGACTGAACCAAGATCTTTGTTGAGGAAGAAACCCTTGCACACTATGTGATGTGTCTCCACTACGTCTGTTAAGGTGAAGATTTTGGTTCAGTCCCCCTGCTGGCCTTACATGTTTTTCCTCTTTGACTTTTCTGATTGTAGACTTGTCTATGATGCATGAGAGAGTGCTTTCAGAGTTCTGGGGTGGCTCAGAGGGTAAATGCGCTGGTATTTCCCAGCATGAAAATGTGGGTTCAATTCCCACTCAAGGAGTGTGATTAATCTCTGTCTCTCAAACATACTGATGGCCGGGCTGGATTGAGTGAGAGACAGGCAATAATCACCCAACTTGAGCACCAATGACATCCACGGTTAGTGGATTGGGGGAATGCTAGTGCATGTACTCACTGAGGTGCTCCAGAACTCTGTGCTCAATGACCTGTCTGTCATGGATAAACTTTTGTCTCATTTTGACTTCTGTGATTGTAGGCTTAACTATGATGTTGGGCTGAGAGAGTTCATTTATGGTGACTGAAACGAAAAACAAACGAGAACGCGCAATAATTATTAAATAAAACAGTTGATTGCGCACCTTTTTTTATTATCTTAAATTTTAAATCGTCCTTATAATTATGCGACGTGCGCTATATAACGCCAGTGAGTAAAAGGAGGAAAAAATTAACGCCCTCCCCCTTTACTTCAGTACATACGGTTTGACCAACCGTGACGCAATGTTTGTGTTTTTTAAAGTTTTGTGGGATATGTAGTCAATAACGCGTCGCGATTGCTGAAGCCGGCGAGACGGTGGACTTCATTTCCCGAGTAAACCATCGTCGAAAGACATGCGGTGGCCATCTGCAACTCGTAAATATACTTCCGCCTGCAGTGCTGCAGAAAGGTAATTACATATTTTGCTACAAGCCAATGCTTACTATGCAATGTCTGAATGCTCACTTTAACTATGTTTTGAAAATATTACTTCGTGTGCTTCCTGTGTGATACGCGATAATATCCGTACATTTAACCAACCTTGCAAAATACGGTTTGCATCGATAAACAAACAACCGAACTAGCTAGCTGCCTAGCTAATGTCGCTAGCTAGCTATGTAGATAACACTAGCTGGACAGCCATCAAAGAATCAACAAACCAGTTAACGTTAGCGAGTTTTGTTAGCTGCATTTGATGAATTGGTTGGTTTGACATTTCTATAGTTTTCTGTTTGCTGGTCATATCAAGCCTTCCTGCAGCCTGTTGAGCGAATTCATAACTGTCATTACAACTACATGTGGTCATGCTGTTTGTAAATACTACCGGTGTTTACAGAAACTGTACGCAGAACCTTTCTTGCATTACAGCCTTAAATGAAACTACATTAAACATGATTTATCCCACCTTCATTTGCACATGGTATTCAGTAATATCCCACATTTCTGAGAATTTATTAAAAATGAAATTCTATAATAACTGAGTTGTGTAAGTGTGGACATTTTTCTCCATCCATTTTCCCCTCTGTCCCGACGAGAGCCCTAGTGCGTTCTCAATGAGAAACGCCCCCATAACAGGATGCTTCGCTGTAGGGCTGGTGTTCTGTGTTGATGTGCTGATGTGTGTTTTGGACAGAATTTCTATTTTGGTTTCATTAGATCGCAAAACATTTCATGACATTGCTTCAGAGTTCAGTGTGTTTTTGCATATGTCAAAGGAGACTCAGAGTTGGCTTTTTTGAGTAGGGCCTTTCTTCTTGCCACCCTGTCATATAGGCCAGTATTGTGGAGAGCTTGAGACATTGTTGTCACATGCACACATTGACCAGTCTTTGCCATAACAGACTGCAGCTGCAGCTCATTAAAAGATGCCATTGGCCTCTTGGTGACCTCTCTGATTAGTCTCCTCTGTGCTCGTTCATCCTGTTTGCAGGGACGGCCTGATCTAGGCAAGATCTCAGTGGTGATTCACTGTGTTATTGGAGTCCTTTGATATCTCGTTATGCTCATCTCCTGATTTGTGTCTGTCTGTCTGCAGTTTTACCTCTGAGTCCGTTAGAATGCTCTTTGTTGTTCATGGTTTGTTCTTTGCTGTGTAATGCACTACCCTGCAGAGGAAGCCTACAGAAACAGATTGTTTCATTGTGTGCTAATCAGAATTACTATAACTGGACACAGGTAGGGGCCAGTCAGTTTGGTGTGTGATGTAGGAGT